>NC_139525.1:13765027-13910027 GCF_947247035.1 Vipera ursinii
AGGCGCGCAAGTGCGGCCGCCTCCATCCCTCCCCGGCCCGCCGAGAGCCGCCTTCCGAGAGGCGGAGCGGGCCGTCCCGGGCAGCCAATCTGCGGCGCCCCGGCGGCTGGTGGGGCCGAGCGCAGCGCGTCGGCGGGGGATGCTGCTGGGCTGGCGAGGAGCGGCGCGGCCACATTGTTGCGTCCCTGCTCGCTCGGTCCGGGCGGCGGCCGAGCTCTCGGCCAGGCGCGGCTGCGGCTCCCCCGGCGCTGGCAAGGCGGAGCGCGGCGGTGGGTGCCTCGCCCGGTCCCCGCTTGGCCGGAGGGGCTGCCAGGCCGGAGGGGGCGCCTTGAAGGGGGGGGGAAGGCGAGACGGGGAGCGCAGGAGAGCTTCCCTCCCGCTGAGACGCTGGCAGGGAGACCGGAGCCTTGGGGTCCCTTCTTTCCCTTGCCCCCTCCCCCTCTTTTCCCCGCCTTCCCCCCACCCACCCACCCATTCAGCTGCTGCCACCCCCAAGCGCCCTCCCTCGCAGGGGCGTCGTGCAGAGGCGGCGTCCACCCCAGCCAGTGTGCCAGCCAGCCGCTTTCCCCACCCGGCTGGGAGCTGGCTAGGAGTGAGCCCGTCTTTCGTGGGGTGCTGGTGGGGCTTGCTTGGCCTGGGATGTTGGGGAGGGGGGTGGCGGCGACGATGGGAGGTGTAGTCCAGGTGGTTCCAATGTGGCTGATCTCAAAGCCTGTCTAGGGCGGGGGTGGAGGGGGTAACCGGCTGTGTGGAGAAGTGACCAAGGAAGGGTCTTGGGCTAAGTTGGGTTGTTCTTCTTTTCTTAGCAGGTTCTGCTCCTGGGGTCTCCTGAGCCCCCCCCCCATCCTGGCTCCCAAGAAGGGGCAGGCAGTCTGTGGAGGAAGGAATCCTGGCATTTCATGGTTCGCCCCCTGGGCAGTGTCCTGGCTTTGATCTTCTCCAACTCTCCCCTGCTCCCTCCCAGCCCAGGAGGGGGGGTCCCCTGGGCCATGAGTCGCTACAGCTTCTCCAACCTGATGGACTGGATGTACGGAGGGGTGGACCCCAGCTTTGAAGGCAACGGGGGTCGCGAGTGTGCCTCCTTCCTCTCTTGGCAGCAGCGTCTGCTGGAGAGCGTGGTCTTCACCCTCGTGGGCATCCTGGAGATCCTGGTCTCTCTGCGGAAGATCGGACGGTCCACGGCCAAGGAAGCTGCTGACCGCTTGGCTCAGTCCCGGGTCAAGGAGGAATGTTGGGGCAAAAACCTTTTGCTGGTCACCTTCTGCCTGACTTTTGGACTGGAGGTGGGATTCAAGTTTGCTTCCCGGACGGTCATCTACTTGCTCAACCCGTGTCACGTGGTCACGATGATACAGGTAAGGAGCTGTGTTCCTCCAGGTACTTTGAACTACCAGGAGAAGAGGATATTTGTAGCTCGGGGTTGAACTGGCTTGGTGGTTTTCTGGCAGACGTTTCAGATCTCTTACCCCAAAACCTCTGTAAGGAAACCAGCAAACTCAGAGTGTGCCGAGGAGCCCACCGTTTGCACTACGGCTACCATCGTCCACAGCTATCGAGTCGGCCTCAAGATGGCCCAGGCAGGTTGAAATATGGGGAAAAGCCATTTGTATTCAAAGATGTGGCTGGTTTTTTTTTTATAAATTTTAGCCAAGAGTTTATTTTTATTCCCGGCTTTTTATCAGTGCCAAAGTTTATTTTGCAACTGGTCTCTCTGCCTCTCCTTAGCATAGAGGTGAAGTTGGGAACAGAGCCAGCATTCAGATATTTGAGAAAATCCAAAATCTCTTTTATAGTCTCTGAAAGACTACAAGGCTGATGCCAACAGGGTCTTCTGGAGAAACTCTTTCAGGACCAATCTGTGGGCTGGTTTCTCCCCACCCCAGTTAAAGGAGGAACCTAAGAATGTGAGTTGAATGTTACCAGCTGTTTTTGTGTTTGTGGGTAGTTGTTTTCCCACAAGTGACCCTTCCTTGGTCACTTGTCCACACAGCTGGTAAACCACCCCCCACCCCCCCGCCGCCCTAGACAGGCTTTGAGATCAGCCACGATGGAACCACCTGTCCTTGATCACAAAGTACAGCCAAAGTTACTTAAAACGAAATGGCCAAGCACAGATAGTCCGCGGTTGCATAAACAGAGGGATAGAGTCAAGATCACCGGAAGCATTAATACCGCTTTACAAAACCTTAGTAAGACCACATCTGGAATACCGCATCCCGTTTTGGTCACCCCATTATATATATATATATATATATATATAAAAAAGATGTTGAGACTCGGAAAAAGTGCAGAGAAGAGCAACGAAGATGATGAAGGGCCTGGAGACTAAAGCATCTGAAGAACCGTTGCAGGAATTGGGCTGTAGCTAGTCTAGAGAAAAGGAAGAACCAGGGGTGACGTGATAGCAGTATTCCAGTACTGGAGGGGCTGCCCGCAAGAAGAGGGAGGGCGGTCAACCTATTCTCCAAAGCCCCTGAAGGCGGGACAAGAAGCTACGGAGGGAAAGTAATCCAGGAGCTGGTTAAAATGACAGCTTGGTGGCTGTTCTAATAGCCTTCCTGGAGGCCTTCAAGAGATGCTAAGATTAGTTTCAGGAGAGATGGAATACCCAGAGGTGCTTTTTCAAAAAGGTATCTGCACTTGTCTTGTTTTGCTAGAAGACATTTCACTTCTCATCCAAGAAGTGAAATGGATGAGATTGTTGGGGGCAATTAAGCTGACTTTGTAATAATGCCGCTCGGGGTGTGTGTGTGTGAAAGCCCGAACAAGCAGGCATATACATAGAATGAAGGCTACTGCTAAGCTTGTAAGCCTCCCTGAGTCTTCGGAGAAGGGCGGGATATAAATGGAATTAAAATAAAATAAAAAATAAGCTTCTTCGGTTCTGACTGAAGGGTGGATAAACCTCCAAGTGGCCTCCATGACTCCCAGAAAGAGTTCTAATGACCAGATGATTGCAAGGAACATTAATCCTTCCATCCTCCATCCTTCCGTCAGAGCGGAAGAAGCTTCTTGGATGAGAAGCGAAACATCTTCAAGGGAAAAAAAAAAGTCCACTTGCCTTTTGGAAAAGCACCTTTGCAAGAACCATGACCTGGATGACTTAATAGGGCTTCTGTGGCTCTAGGAAAGGAAAGCTGGCAGGTCTCCATGGAGATTCTCCATCCTCCAGGTTATGGTTGTCTCAAAAGAGCTTTTCCAGAAGGCAAGTGGACTTTCTTGATTTTTTTCCCCTTTGAAAACATTCCGCTTCTCGTCCAAGAAGCTTCTTCAGTTCAGCAAGTGGACTTGCTTGTTCGTTTGTTTTCATCCCATTTTTCCAACAGCAACTTTTCTTTAAGCAAGGAGGCCACTGGGCTTTACACTTTGACCAGCAGCTACTTCAGTCAAATTTTCTGGGGGAACCGTATGAAATCCAGAGGCCACCCAGTTAGCAAAATCATTTCCCTCGGTCCAATCTTCAGAGTAGTCGCTTGTAAAGCTTTCATTTTGCACGGAAGAAGCCGTTGTAAGCAGGTGCATAAAACCAAACAGATCTATAGCAAAAGGGCACGAAGGTAAACAAGCTTTAAAGTTTGTTTTAGTCTTAACTTGGTGATAGTGGAACTATCCATGATTAAGACACAGCTGGAAAGAAAGTGACACCCGGACAAAGAAGCCGGGGAAGCAAGAAGATTAAATTCTGGGTTGTTTTTTTTTAAAATTCCATTTATATCCCGCCCTTCTCCGAAGACTCAGGGCGGCTTACAAGCTTAGCAGTAGCCTTCATTCTATGTATATGCCTGCTTATTAGGGCTTTCTCACACACCCCAAGCGGCATTATTACAAAGTCAGTTTATTGCCCCCAACAATCTGGGTCCTCATTTTACCTACCTCGGAAGGATGGAAGGCTGAGTCAACCTTGAGCCTGGTGGGACTCGAACCTGCACTAACTGCAGGCAGCTGGTGTTACTTAGGGAGGCATTAGCCCACTGCTCCACCAAGGGTTCTGGAAGCATTGAAACTGCAATGAAATAGGAGTGTGGGGGGGGGGGATTGTCACCCGAAGCCCCACATTGGACAACCCCACTTTTGGGGTCACCAAAGCTACTGCCCACCACCCTTGCTGCAATTTAGTGGGAAGGTCTATAACAGGGGTCTCCAACCTTGGCAACTTTAAGACTTGTGGCTGAACAACCTTCTTAATGCAGGACCACTGGAGGTTTTCAAGAATAAACTAGGATGGTGTAAGGCTCCTGCCTTGAATAGCAGGTTGGTCTAGACCAGGGGTAGGCCACCTTGGCTCTTTTATGACTCGTGGACTTCAACTCCCAGAATTCCTGAGCCAGCCACGCTGAGGGGAAAGGGAGAGGTTTCCAAGCTGAGCCTTGCTGGCTCAGGAATTCTGGGAGTTGAAGTCCACCAGTCATAAAAGAGCCAAGGTTGCCTACCCCTGGTCTAGAAGACCTCTAAAGTCATTCCCAGCCCTCTGCTTCTATGTTCTATGTCAGGGGTCCCCAACCCGCGGTCCATGGACCAGTACCGGGCCGCGGCATGCCAGCAACCGGTGCGCACAAACAAGCAAAGCCCCATCCGCGAGTTGCAGGAAGCACGCCAAACCACATAGTCTCCGGTCTGTGGAAAAACCTTTCTCCACCGAACCGGTCCCTGTTGCCCAAAACCTTAGCACTTTCTATGTTCTATGATTCCATCTGCCGTGTTCTTTTTTAAAAAGGTTCTGATCCTCGTGAGATAATCAGATCTCACGGGCTCTTGTGTCTTCGCTTGAAATTTCAGAAGGAATGGGCTTTCTCGTCTGTCTTCATTTTTCTGCCTTTCGAAAACCCGATTGCTCAAAGGTTGTGACGTTGCGTAACATTGTGCACGCGGGCTCTGTGTTGGAACAGGTGGCTGATTCCTAGCTTAGTGGGAAGTGTTAACTTTCCCATCCTGCCACGGTCTGTACTGCTAACCTTAGAAATGGGCAAAACGTTATCCTTTGTAGAAGCTTTGTGATTCTTAGAACTGAAGTTTGTGAGAAAGAAAATGGGTGGTTTTTTTTTTTGTATTTTGTATTTTGGGGAGAAAGGAGCCAGTTTTCCACTTTCTCCTCTTGAATTTCTTCCTGCACAAACTGCTTTTAGGAGAATTGGTTTCTTGGCTGTTCTCACAGATGTCCTTGTCATATCTGTGTATCAATAGTGGTTTTCATTTTTGAAAAGGCAGCTGGACTGTTTTTTTGAGGAGGAAGAAGAAAAAGACGTTTCGCTTCCTATCCTGGAAGCTTTTATCAATTTTGTGATGCATGGTGTGGGAGATGGAAAGACAGTTATTGACCTAGCGTGGTAAAAACATCTGCAAGCCTCCTCCTCCTCCACCTCCTCCTTCTCCTCCTCTTCCTCCTCAAAAAACCCCAGTCCAGTTGCCTTTTCAAAAATAAAAGCCACTTTGGATACAATTGTGACCTGGATGACTGAGAATCTTCATAGACATCTGTGTAAATAGATTTTGTCTGGCTGCATAAATTTTGAAAGCCTCCCAATTTTTCAACTCTGTCATCTGCGGATTCATTTTCCTGAAGCTGCTTTTCAACCTGTAAGGCTGCAGTCTGTGAGGAAGGCGATAACGTAAATGTAATCTGACAGGAGCCCCATTCAAGTTGTCGTCCCCCCCGCCCCGCTCCTCTAAAAATAGTGGAAAGGGAAAAAAAAGAGGCTGTTAGCTTTTGTGAATGCGGCCTCTTTACAAAATGTGCCGGGGAAACAACAATAGACAAAGAGGGAGTCTGTATGCGCTCAAGAGCTATCAAGTGCCATTCTGATGTGCTTTTGCGCAGGGGTGGATTGTTAGTGCTTTGCAAGGCCCTGTTTCCACTTTCAGAGAGAACAGCCGCCTGCCTTAGAGTTGCTTGGTTGAAACCAGAATATCAATAAAGGAGAATATTTGTAGCTCAGGCTTGAAATGAGGGCTCCTTGGTGCTCACTGCTTTCTGGAAGACGTTTCCTGACCCAACTAGGGAACATCATCAGTGCTAGTAGGGAGTGGGGCTTGCTCTCAATTTATACTCTAGTTGTGGCTTGCCCTGTCAGGGTTGGTGGGGGTGGTCCTAGAGATTCTTTGGCTGGGCTGTTTACTCTTGGCTTCTTGGGCAGTTTCTTCACTGGGGTTTTGCTTACTTGATTGTTGGCCCCGTGTTAGTCTTGGAATTAATCTGTACTCATCGAAGTGCTGATTGCTGGTGGGGAGGTCATTGAGTCGTTTTGCTCCCTTTTTGGCTGGTTGATAGTCTTTTTTGCATAGTCTGTAGATAATTGTTTAGGTCTATGCAGTGCTTTTTTTGTAAAAGAAAAAGGTGCCGGAACTCACACACGTCATACAACCCGCCTTGCCTACCCTACAAGGTTCCATCCAAACAAGGTGCCGGAACTCCGTTCTGAGCGTTCTATGACAAAAAAAGCCCTGGGTCTATGTGTCTATCGATGGCTAATTTGCCCCAATGCCAGGCTTCTGTTTGGACGTGGCTTAGTTGAGGAATATGAAAAGGGAAGAGAAAATCAAATAGATAGATAGATAGATAGATGATAGATAGATAGATAGATAGATAGATAGATAGATAGATGATAGATAGACAGACAGATAGACAGATGATAGACATATGATAGATAGACAAATGATAAATAGATAGATAAATGATAGACTGATAGACAGACAGACAGATAGATAGATAGATATATGATAGTCAAATGATAGATAAATAGATAGACAAATGATAAATAGATAAATGATAGACTGATAGATAGACAGATAGATAGATAGATGATAGTCAAATGATAGATAAATAGATAGATAGACAAATGATAGATAAATGGATGGATGGATGGATAGATAGACAGATGATAGACACACAGATGATAGATATATGATAGACAAATGATAAATAGATAAATAGACAGATGATAGATATATGATAGACAAATGATAGATTAGATAGATAGATAGATAGACAGATGATAGATAGACAGACAGGCAGACAGACAGATGATAGATATATGATAGACAAATGATAGGTAGACAGGATAGATAGATAAACAGACATAGATAGATAACCTTTAGTGTCACTTTTTACTGTGGGCACAATGGCACACATTAAAAATGAAATTTAGTTGCTCGCTCTCAAAAGTGTACACATACACAACACCCACGGGGTGTCATGTTATGAATGGAGTGAAATTCGGGGTTTGGTCCCCTTTTGCAAAGTGGGGGGGTAGTGAAAGCCTCTCAGCTGGGGGGGGGGGATAACCCTGCGAGATTGAGAAAGGCACCGGAAGTCCTGGATTTAACAACCACAATTGGCACTAGAATTTCCACTGCTAAGCAAGGCGGTTGTGAAGTCAGTCTTAAATAATTTTATGACCTCTTGCGATGGTTGGTAAGTGAACCCCTGCGGTTTGTTAAAATTTTCGCCCACTCAGTTTTACGACCTTTTGGCATGGCTCTTAAGCGAATCCAGCTTCCCCCTTGACTTTGCTTGTCGGAGGTTACCTGGGAAAGTTGCAGATGGGGATCACCTGAGCCCAGGATGGGGCAACTCTTGTAAAGACATGCCAACTTGCATAAGAAGCTTCCAAGGCTCCATACATTTTAATTTCTGGAGCTAACAGATGAAGTCTCGCATTAGATCACTGAAATCTAATTAAATCACAGCCTGGAGTAACCCTATATGAATCTAATTAATCAATGAATAAATACACCTTGCAAGATGTTATCTGCTTCCAAGATGTCGGGAGAAGTTTTAATTTGATTCTTGTTGGTTTTGGTGGGCAGGGAGGTTTCGTGTCCCTGATCCATTTTAATTAAATTTTTAATGAAATACTAACTCCCATTGCCTATCCTTCGTGATGTAACCGTCTTGTGAAATCTCTCAGAACTGAAGTCTGCAATATTATTGCACCCTGCAGTCCAACGAATTGCAGCCAGGCCTTTTTTTTTTAATTATTATTTTATTTTTCTCAATCCTCATTCTTATGCAGGTAATCCTTGACTTACAGCAGTTCATTTAGTGACCACAGAAAGTTACAGCAACACTGGAAAAAAAATGGAACTCCTGGCCTTTTTTCACACTTATGACTGTTGCGGTCACGTGATCAAAATTCAGAGGTTTGGCACAAATATGAGTGACTCGTATTTATGACGGTTTTACTCTCCTGACGTCACGGGATCCCCTTTTGCCACCTTCTGACAAGCAAAGTCCACGGGGACGCCAGATTCACTTAACAACCACGTTACTAACCTAACAACTGCAGTGGTTCACTTAACAACTGTGGCAGGAAAGGTTGTAAAATGGGGCAAAATTCACTCAACAGCTGTCTCACAGAGTGACGGAAATGCTGGGCTCAGCTGAGTTTATAAGTTGAGGACTATCTGTATACCATCTGCTATAGGAGACTAATATTGAGAAATCAGTTTTGAGAAAGAAAGATGGTGCACAGGATATTTTTTCTAAATCGTGCAGCTGTCATTTCCCCTTTTTTGGGTGGTGGTGGTGGTGGGGAAGTTCTGCTTTATATTCAAAGCACCCAGTCCCTGGAGTTGCCACCAAAAATGTTATAAAAATGGAGAACCTGCTTTGCTCTGACATTTTAAAATAATTCCTCCTTATTTGCCATCCACCATTTTGGAAATGCAGTTGTCCCGGTGGGTTATTTTGCAAAAAGGGCAAATCAAAAATTAATTCACAGATACATCGTGCCTTGCAAATGCCAGCCTAAAATAAGTGACACCTAAAACAAGTGACGAAAACCCTAAGCGACAGCTTGTATGTGTGAGAACATCTGGAGGTGATTTACTGTTTTATATGGAGAGAAGCTAGTCCCACCTGGGTGCTCAAGATGAGGAATCTGCAAGCCAGGATTAATTGCTTGCAGAAAAGCGCATGACAGACGCTGGATTTTTAATTTCTATCCCACTGCGGAAAGCAACCTTAGCTGTTAAAAGCCACAAATGTCCTAATCACGTGACAGCCTTAAATAATTTCCAACTTAGCATCCACAGAGAGCTTGCTTCTGCTGAATTCAGTGCTATTTTAAAGGGAGAAGAATGAAGTGGGGTTTTTTTTTACCTTGGCTGGCATTGAGGTTTGGGATAAAAGTAGCCCCTGTTCTGAATCAGATTCTCTGTGTTGTTGCTCTTGTTGTTGATGATGATGATAAGGAGGAGAAGAAGGATAAGGAGGAGGAGGCGGCGACGGCAACAGACTCAATTTCTAACTTCTGCGTTAATTTGCATCAGGCCCAGAGCTGTTGGGAAAACCCAGCATCATAATGGGATGGTTTTCCTTATGGAAAACAGTTGTCGTCACTGGCACAATGGAAGCCCATCAGTTTGCAAGCAGGCCACCTCTATCCTCAAAATCGTCAAGAGACCCCCGGCTTCTTTTCTAGAGCAACAGAGAAGAGTCTTGGCTCCCCTTCCCTCCCTCGCTTTCTCTCTTGCAGCAGTTTGCGTGTTTATTCGTGTCAGAAGCATCACAACTAAAATAAAGGCATACTGCCTGACATAAAATGCAAAAGGTAAAATACCAGATTAAAATAATGTACAAGTTAAAACAGATCTTGCCCAGAAACCAGCAACGTTAATTGTGTTCTGTCACACTGCCAAGAGGTCCTCAAGTGTACACTGGTCAGGGTACAAAGGGCAGGTATACATATGTGTTGTTGTCTGCGTGTCACCACAATTGCCAAGGGCAGAAGCCACCGGATAGCCCCATTTGTTCAGAGTATCTCTGGACCTTGTGGTCCCCGTGCACCGTCTGTTCAGCCACTTCCATACTTCCCAGCTTTTGTCAGACCAGGGTGCCGACTGCTCCGTTGCTTCCATCCAGGTTCTCCATTCTCTTGGCCAAGCACCTTCTCCGTGGTTTTATAACTTCCTGCAAGGTAATAGAGAAGCTGTGGTCAAAGTGAGCAGATTTCTCTCTCTCTCTCTCTCTCTCTCTCTCTCTCTCTCTCTCTCTCTCTCTCCCTCCCTCCCTCCCTCCCTCCCTCTCTCTCTCTCTCTCTCTCTCTTATCACAAAACCACCAAGTTCCAGGTCTATTGTTACTTCCTCAGGTACACTAACAATTCTATGTTGTGGTGTAAAAATGCCAGACTTACCATGAAATGCCTTTAAGGTTCAGTTGGCTTCGGCAAATGCTTCTTTCAACCAGCACCATTTCTCTTTCAGTACAGTGTTATCCCTGGGGTCCTTAATGCTTTCTGAGCTTGGTGATTTCCTGCAGATGTTTCATTACCAAACTAGGTAACATCATCAGTGCAAGAAGGGAGTGGAGTTGTAGCACTGATGATGTTACCTAGCATGGTAAAAACATCCACAAGCCTCCTCCTCCTCCTCCTCCTCCTCCTCCTCCTCCTCCTCCTCCTCCTCCTCCTCCAATCCCATTCTCTTCTAGCACAGATGATGTTACCTAGTCAGGTCATGAGATGTTTGCAAGAAAACCACCAAGCTCAGAAAGCACAGTCCACCAGTGAGCTACAAATATTCTTTTCTATCGGTCCAGTATTATCACTTTTGCATCCCTCAAACTGTTCAAGTTAGAACCTGCATCCGTCTTTTTTTTGGTAAGGCTCATTCACAGTTATGTGCCTCAACTCTAAAAGTACACACTTAATTGTGACATATTTGGTTTCCTGGAAATGTTGGGTGGTGTTCTCTCCTATCATTCCTCCTGTCACTTGTCAACCTGGGCCAAAGAACAAAACAAAACAGTTGAGTCTCTCTGATAAAGAACAAGCAGGTCAAAACAGCTTTTGCCGCAACGCTGACTTGGCTAGAAAAATGACATTTTGTACAGTTTTCTGAAGAGGTTTCCTGCCCATGAAATCACCCTGTTGATTTCATGGGCAGGAGAAGCGAGGATTTGCCCTTTGGATTTGCCTTGGTCTGTAAAGGAGGTGGAATTACCAATTCAGTTTTAGCCCCTGGGGCTCCAGCTTAGAAGCAGCCAGGAGTCTTAACCCATAGCTTCTTTTTTGCTCAACAACTCTTTCTGCTGTACTTTATTTATTGGATTTTTATCCCCCTTTATTACTTCAATAAGTAATTCAAGGTGGCAAACATGCCTAACACTCCTTCCTCCTATTTCCTCTGCCACAAAAACCCAGAATTATCTGTTGGGCTGAGGGAGAGAGTGACTGACCCAAAGTCACCCAGCTGGCTTTCATGCCTAAGGCGGGATTAGAACTCACCATCTCCTGGTAACTGGCCTAAAGTCACCCAGCTCACTTTGATGCCTAGACTAGAACTCACCATCTCCCGCTCTGTAGCCTGGTGCCTTAATCATTGAACCAAACTGGTCACGTGGAAGCAAGAGAGGGTGGGATGCAGTGCATAAAAAACTCTGGCTTAGCATAATGTGTCAACCTGGCCTTTGTTCAATAATTCATGGTTTATTGTAGAAGCTTCAAAGATTGGCCTTACGCAACATCCCTTAATACTATGAGCAACTTTGATCAACAAATTCAGTTTCCACATTGAGCTGTGGATTTTTCTTTGCTGGAAATTTGAATAATCAGCTCCTGCAGATGATCTCGTGCTTCATCTCCTCGAATGAGCTACGGAGATCCCGTGCCCCTTAAGAGAGGGCTGTGTAAATGAATGAATGAACCTTTATTGTCAAAGTACAACCACGTATACATTGAGATGGGCTGAGCCTCCCTTCGTGCCCCCACCCCCCAACTCACAGTGACAACAAAACCTCCATCTTATTACACCGTGTGAACTGATTGCACCACACACTGGCCTCGCAAGTCAATTCTGCATAAAGTTTATAAAAATTATTTCCCGTTCAAAAGCCTAACAGCCCATGGATAAAAGCTGTTCTTCAGCCTGTTGGTCTGGCTGGCTATACTCCTATATCTCCTATCTGATGGTAGGAGAGTAAAGAGGTACGGTCCAGGGTGTGAGTCGTCCCTGAGAATCTTCCTCACTCTTCCAAGGCAGCGAGCCCTGGCGAGGTCATCCAGTGGTGTCAGGGGACAGCCCACAATGTCTTGTGCTGTGCTCACCACCCTCTGTAATGCCATCCTATCCGCGGCTGTCAGACCAGCATACCAAACCACAATACCATACGAGAGGACGCTCTCTATGGTAGACCGGTAAAAGAGGGTCATTAGCTGTTGTTCTACCCTGTTCTTCCACAAGACCCTAAGAAAGTGAAGCCTCTGTTGGGCCTTTCTAGCCACCTGGGTTGTGTTAACTTTCCAGGTGAGATCTTCGCAGAGGCTTAGAGAGGGCCGTAAAGCACTGTAAAGCAGTATGTAAGTCTAAGGGCTGTTGCTATTGCGAGCCTGCTTTCTTGACTCCATCAGTCTTCAGTCCTGCCTCTTCCTGTTTGCACAACAGAAGGAGAGGTTGAGAATTGGGGGGTGGGGAAGGACACTGGATTAGAGCAACAGCCCTGCTCCCCACCAGTTAGTTAGATAGATAGATAGATAGATAGATAGATAGATAGATAGATAGATAGATAGATGATAGATAGATAGATAGATGATAGATAGATAGATAGATAGTTCCTCCTGGACGTCAGCAGAGGGGTTCGATTGTGAAATGGGTGGCGTATAAATTTAATAAACAAACAAATAAATAAATGTCCTGATGGGAATAATTGAACCAGGGATCTTTAAACCTGGCCCTTTTATGACTTGTGGACTTCAACTCCCAGAATTCCTCAGCCAGGCCAAGTTTGAAGACCCCCTGATTTGAACAGCAATCATTGCAAGCTTTAAACTGCTGACTGAGTGATAAATGTGAGTTACGTCTTTCATGCGCGCACCCTCTGTGTCTCTGTGTCTATGTAGAGATGCAAATAAATAAAAAGACCATGATGTTAACTCTCTCTTTGTTTGTTTGTTTGTTTGTTTGTTTGTTTGTTTAAATGTCAGATTTTTCTACTGGCTTGTCCACCCTGCCATTTCGCCATGATTCTATTCAGGTAAGTGAGTTACCACAAATAGATCATTTAAATGATGACCGCTTCTGTGGCTTGGTCGTCTACATTTTACCACATTTACACATTGATCACGTGGAATTTGTAGCTGTGGCTGAATGTCTATGGAGAGTTTCAGCCATCCAGGTCATGGTTGTCCCAAAGATGTTTTTATTTTTTCCTTCAAAAGGCAACTGGACTTTCTTTGTTTTTCTTTGAGGACATTTCACTTCTTACCCAAGAAGCTTAAGTCAGAACTGAGGAATCTTCTTGGATGAGAAGCGAAATGTCTAAAGATCCCTTATCATCTTTGTTGTTCTTCTCTGCACTCTTTCTAGGCCCTTGGCATATAATTTAGCTCCTTCCTGAGAAAGGGCTGTTCCTTAAGAAGCCACCTTGCTAAACGAGGCTTGAAAAATACAAGGATGTGGTCTTTAAGAGGAAGAGATGAAGTTAGATAATTGCCCTAATGCAGTGTTTCTCAGCCTTGAAGTTGAAGTCCACCATCTTAAAACTGCCAAGGTTGAGCAGTGCCGCCCTATTGTCAGCCAGGTGAAGCCACAAGCAGGCTGGGATTCCAGAAAGGTTATTTTATTGGTTATTGTTTATAGGGCCATTAATGAATCTTGAAAGCTCTTCATATCCTTTACTGGATACTCTTAGAAGACAAGGAGGACAAAGAGGGATGGTCCTGAGTCTCATGCTTCATCGCAGCTGAGTAACCACTTTACCTATCCCACCCACTTCTCAAGGGCGGGTCTAAATTCCTCCGCACTTCGGTGGGCTTTCTGATGGCGTTCTTAAAATGACTCCTAATGGAAGTGCCTGGGCTGTTTTTGTCTGAGTCGTTTAAGAAGCAGACGATTGAACTGAGTCGATAAAAGTTTGCATCTGGACTTGAATTTGTAAGCCAGCGGATGGTGAGGAAAAGAACAGTTGTAGAGGTTAAGGCACCAGGCCACAAACCGGGGGGGACTGTGAGTTCTAGTTCTGCCTTGGGCTAGATGGGGTTACCTTGAGCCAGTCCTCCTCTCTCTGCACAAGGAAGCAGACAACGGCAAACCACTTCTGAAGTCTTGCCAAGAAAACTGGCAGAAATAAGATAAGATGATGAGATGAGATGAGATGAGATGAGATGAGATGAGATAACCTTTATTGTCATTTTTTTACTGTGAGCACACTGGCACACATTGAAAATGAAATTCTGTTGCCTGCTCTCAAAAGAAAGCATATATCTATCTACCCAACCCATACATAACAATATAATAATGATAACATATAATAAGAGTCAATTTGAATATCAGTTAAGGCATCAGGCTACCCACCAGGAGACTGTGAGTTCTAGTCCCATGTTAGTCACAAAGCCAGGTGGATAATCGTGGGCCAGTGGCTCTCTCTTCACCCTAGGAAGCAGACAACGGCAAACCACTTCTGAAAGCGTGCCAAGAAAAACTGGTAGGAATAATAATAACAACACATAATAATTGAAATACTGGTTAAGGCACCAGACTGCAAGCTGGGAGATGGTGAGTTCTAGATCCCATCTTAGTCACAAACTGGGTGACCTCAGCTGGGTGACCTCAGGCCAGTCCTTCTCTCTCATCCCTAGGAAAGAAGCAATGGCACTTCTGAAATCGTGCCAAGAAAAACTGGTAGGAATAATAACAACACATAATAATGATAATAAAAAAGAATCAATTGGGCTACTGGTTAAGTCACCAGGCCATAAACCAGGAGACTGTGAATTCTAGTCCCACCCTAGTCATAAAGCCAGCTGGGTGACCTTGGGCAGCGTTTCAAGCTGATCTTTGTAAAGAAGATGGCCTACCGATGGTCCTTCAGACTATTCTTCTAATGGCAATCTGTGGTTCATCCTTCTTTTAGAACCGGCTGCAACTGTTGTGAATTGCCTGCAACAGACATCCTTACGCTGCAAAGGTGACATTTGTTTTTTCTTTTCGGTAGGTTGCAAATGCACATGCTGAATGGGGCCCTTCTTGCTCTCCTGTTTCCTGTGGTTAACACTCGATTGGTGAGTTAATCTCGGCTGACTGCTGGAAAGGGAGGGAGTTCACGCCTCTTACAAAACCACTTGAGTGACAGGTTTAATTTTGACGGAGTGATTCCTCGCATGTGACCCAGCAGTGCGTCTCCATCAAACATTGCTTGCTTGCTTTTTTTGTTTTTAATGAGTCCAGGTAAAAGTGCACATCAAGCGAAAAGTTGTACACGTATGACAATTATACACGAATTGGCAGCTCACATTATTTCAAAGGTTGAGGATCTTTGATCTTACAGAGTCATTAACACTAAAAAAGCTGTCAAAGCAAATAGCTTCTTTTTCCACCAAGGACTTCCCTGTATGCATCAAATATTGGCTTACATTTCCAGGGTTATCTCAGGTGCTTCAGAGTAGTTTATTTTTTTTATTATCTACCATTTAATTTGAATGCACAGCTTGGCGTACTTTTTTTTGGGCTAATCTGTGTTGTTTTTTTTAATTGGCTTTTGGTGCTTTAGCTTTTGTGCGAAGTAATAAAACAGCTGCAAGAATGTTCTCACCAAATTCTTTACAAGGTCTTTCTCTGACTGTCCTGATTGTAGGAGGAGTGGCAGAACCTGGGGCGGGGTTAAAAGAGGAATCAGCCTAGAATCCTTATGTAGCCACAAGTGAACTAAGTCCAACTCCCTTTTGATTTCCATCAACCCCTATTTAATTTATAGCAAATGTCAACTTTTAGTTGAGAATATTCCTGTGCGAAGGCTGTTTAGCAATAAATTACTTTAATTGGATCTTCACTTTTGGCCCTAATCTATCATCCCAAGACTGAGAGAGACCAGGGCACCAACATCAAGGCAATTCCAAATGGACATGATTTTGAGGCATATAGATTTGTGCATTTGTGCATGTGGGTTGCTTGTGTGTGTGTGTGTATTGCATTCTTGATGAGCAAATATGAAACTATTTACAAATTCAAATTAAAAAATTAGCCTCCAACGAAGAGCATAGGAATCCTACACTCGGGTGTCCCTGGGGCAACGACATAGAGTCGCCTATTTCTTCCACAACAGCAGACAGTCTTTGTGATCTCTTGGCTCAAAACACAACACTCTGAGGAGACCGCCTGGTTATAACTTATAATTAATTCTATACTGTGTACTTTAAGCACAATGTGTTCTCCCTTAAACTGCTGGCTCTGATTGTAGTCATAGTCAAACTTTATCATGGCTCAATAAGCCCGATTCAGCGTCTGTCTCTCTCTCTCTCTCTCCATCCATTTTCCCATCCACAAACCCACACACCCATTGGAACAATACAGAGAAGATTAGCCTGGCTTTAGTTGTTTTGGGAAGGGGTGAACATTATTGTGTCAAAGTTGAGGTGCACTCGTTAAAATGTGGGCGTATTCTGCTTCATTGCAGAACAGTGCATGATGTTGATCTGTTATTACAGTAATTAAAATGGTGTGACAATCAGGCCATGGATGGAAGAATGCCCGTTCAAAAACAAAAGTGCCGTTGTTGTCATGCGTTGATCCTTATCACTATGTTGATCTGATTTATCTCTGGTCCAACCAGGGTAATCCTAAGGTGGTTTATCTCAGTCAGACTTTTTAATTTTGCTTTCTTACTCAAGTCTTCACACAATATTAACAGAATAACAGAGTTGGAAGGGACCTTGGAGGTCCTCTAGTCCAACCTCCTGCTCAGGCAGGAGACCCTATGCCATTTCAGACCAATGGTTGTCCAGTCTTTTCTTAAAAACCTCCAGTGATGGAGCACCCACAACTTCTGGAGGCAAGCCGTTCTACTGGTTTGATTGTTCTAACTCTCATTAGACTTTAGCAATAGTGTGGAATGGACAAAACCCAGGAGTTGTGTGGCTAGGGGGTGTGTGTGATCACGTGATGTCACGCTTTATGACTGCATCGCTTAACAAGGGAAATTCCGGTCCCTATTGCCCTCGTCAAGTGACGAGTAGCTGTTTTGGGATGACCGTCTCCTAGAGCATACACAGGACTCCAACTTGAAAGAAAAGCTGTTTTATCTGCTTTGGAATCTGCTTGGACAATACTCTGCCTTTGCCCCAGCCCCAGGAAGAAAGACGTGGCAGAATAAAAAAAAACCATAAAATCAGTTTGAAGAACAGGCACGTGGCAGTCCTGCCTTGCAAAGATTCGCCTGGGTAATTTAGCTGCTTAATCTCCCCAAATCTTCTCAAATAAGGTACGAGCTGGATCAGCCCCCGTGCCTTTCTTCCTAATCCCACTTTCCCCGTGGAATGGCTTTAATTAGAGCCCAAATCCTCCCTGGTTATGGAAGCCGATGTTTTACGCGCCGTCTGCTTTGCTTAAGAAAGTCCATTCCAAAACTTCTTGCATAGACGAGAGAGCAAACTTGCCTGCAGAAGCAGTCGGGTTGAATATATTTCTATTAGGGCGGTTTCTATTTTAAAAAGCTTGCCAATGCTTCGACAGAAGGAGACACACAAAGTGTTGCTCAAATGAAATATTAGCAACATTTGGCATCTGCCCTCCGACATTTCCAGATAGAGCAATTTCTCCTGGCGCTTGGGAATCTGAGCCTGCCTACCAGAATAGAAGGGACAAATTTATTAGTTTTCATTTCTCCTGTTTTCGATTGTTCCATTCGTCACCTTCGCATTTTTGTTAATGTTTGCCCAAATGTTGTTCCTACCATTTCAGGGCAACTCTCTTCTGATGCAGGCATGTGTACAAATCTGCACCCCCCACACACAAACACACAAACACAAACCACAAGGCATACTTGTGAGCAAATTTCTGTAAAGCAATACATTCATACTTGATCCCCAATTTGTCGTACCCACTTTCCGGTAGGCAGCATACACAATTTTGTGTACGTACTTCAATTGGAATGCAGTTTTGTTTCGCAAGACTGGAAGGAGGGTTACTTTGGAACAATGAACTGAGCTGCAGTTTGCATCTTGAGATCAGCATAGAAAATTAAATGAATCGCTCTGTTAATTCTGAAGGAAGGGTGGTTATATGCAGAGATGTCAAAGTCAAATTCTATATCAGTTTAGGTAAAGGTTCCCCCGCACATGTATGCTAGTCGTTTCCAACTCTAGGGGCCGGTGCTCATCTCTGTTTCAAAGCCAAAGAGCCAGTGCTTGTCTGAGGACGTCTCCGTGGTCATGTGGCCGGCATGACTGGACGCCAAAGGCACATGGAACGCTGTTACCTTCCCACCGGAGTGGTCCCTATTTTTCTACTTGCATTTTTACGTGCTTCCGAACTGCTAGGTTGGCAGAAGCTGGGACGAGTAACAGGCGCTCACTCTGCTATGCGGCACTCGGGATTCGACCCGCCAAACTGCCGACCTTCTGATCGACAAGCTCAGTGTCCTAACCCACTGAGCCACCGTGTCCCTCAGTTTAGCCAGTGCTTTTTTTGTAAAAGAAAAAGGTGCCGGAACTCACACATGTCATACAACCCGCCTTGACTACCCTACAAGGTTCCATCCAAAAAAGTTGCCAGAACTCCGTTCTGAGCGTTCTATGAGAAAAAAAGCCCTGAGTTTAGCAATATCCCATTTAACAATAATAAGCTAACCCTGCCTATTAAGGATGGAATGAAGTCTCTCTCTGTGTGTATGTGTATGTGAGAGAGAGGGAGAGAAAGAAAGAAAAAGAGAAAGAGAAAGAGAGAGAGACAGAGAGAGAAGGCAAGATGTCAAATCTACCTAAATATTCTGTTCCTTTATACAAGTAGTCCTCAACCACAACTGAGGCCAAAAATTCTGTTGTTAAGCAAGACAGTTGTTAAGTGAGTTTTGCCCCATTTTACAACTTTTCATGCCACGGTAATTAAGTGAAACACTGCATTTGTTAAGTTAGCAACCTGTTTGTTAAGTGGATCTGGCTTCCCCATTGACTTTTGCCGGTCAGAAGGTCGCCAAAGGGGATCCCATGATGCCGGGACATGGCGACCGTCATAAACACGAGCCAGTTGTGCCAGCATCTGAATTTTGATCGGGTGACCCTGGGGATGCTGCAGTGGTTCTAAGTGTGAAAAACGGTCATAAACCATTTTGTAGCTTTGAATGGTCACTAAACGAATTGTTGTAAGGACTATCTGCATGTGCGTTTGGTTAGGTGTAGTGCATGGTCTCATTCCCCCAAAAATGGAACCTAAGACTCGCAAACTACACTGGATGGGTTTTCCAGATATTTAAGCCAAACTATCATGAAGGGTAGAATCTGAATTCTAGGCAAGATGAAGTCCTATTCAAACTAAGCACGCCACTGAGAAATATCTATTGCTTTTCTATAATGCTAAAGCGCGCTAACTTCAGCCTCTAAATCAGGGCTTTTCAACCAGTGGTATGGGTACCACATGTGGTACATTGGCACCTGGCAGGTGGTACGCGACCATCCTAGAAAAGTGGTAGCGGGGGTGGGGAATGAGCTGAACCGGTGGCAGCACCGCACAAGCCTGAGCGAGAGACGGCTGGAGCTGCAGGGCTGTCAGGGCTCAGCGGAAGCGCCAGGATCAGCGCCAGGCTCCAGCTGGAACTCAGCACTGATCCTGGTGCTTCTGAGCCCAGAAGAAGCGCCGATCAACTGGAATGTTGGAGCATCTCCAGGGTCTTGTGATTTCCATTCAGATGCCTTGGCAACTGATTCATATTTATCATGGTCATGTGAAGTGACCAAAACCTGCTGCAACCACCCAGCAGATGGGGGGGGGAATAAAAACCAAACACCCCCTACCCCACCCCCCCTGCCAATCCTCAACAGAAATGCTCACAACAATGAAAACCTCGGATGGGAGGAAGAGCGCCACCGGGCGGGCAGGCAGGTGTCTTGCTCAGCTGTGGCTTGGGGAGCACTTTTTTCAGTGCCATTGTAACTTCGAACAGTCACTAAGAAAACAGTTGTAAGTTGAGGACTACCTGTACTTCATCACTTTTTTTCCTTTTTTGCGGGTGGGGGGGATATCAAGTTTTTGACACCTTGCTAGGAGACTGGTGGTACTCGGATGTTGCAATATCCTAACGGTGGTACAAATGGGTGAAGAGGTTGAAAAACCCCAGTCTCTAAATATCCGGTGGGAACTGCTTAAACTAGGACAGCCTTCCTCAACCTTAGCAGATTTAAGACCTGTGGACTTCAACTCCCAGGATTGCCCAGCCCGCTTAGCTCTTTAGGGGATGAGGAACAGAAGAAGCTCAAATTCCAGCTGTCGCAAAGATGCTTTTCCAAAAAGGCAAGTGAACTTACTTGTTTTTTTTTTCCCCTTGAAAACATTTCACAACTCATCCGAGAAGCTTGTTCGGTTTCTTCTTCAGAACTGAAGAAGCTTCTTGGATGAGAGACGAAACGATTTCAAAGGAAAAACAACAACAAGAAAGTTCAGTTGCCTTTTTGGAAAAAAGCTCTTTGGGGATAACCGTGACCTGGATGATGGAGAATCTCAATAGACGCTCAAATTCAGGCTTGTACTGTGGCCAAATATTCTTCTAAACGTAACATAGAAACCTCTCTCGGGCAACGTGTTCGACTAATTATTCAGTACAGGACTTGGCATCAGTGATGTAAAGCAGGGGTCTTCAAACTTGGCCCTTTTATGACTTGTGGACTTCAACTCCCAGAATTCCTCAGCCAGCATGCCTGGCTGAGGAATTCTGGGAGTTGAAGTCCACAAGTCATAAAAGGGCCAGGTTTGAAGATCCCTGATGTAAAGCAAGCGCGTGTCAACTTAAATGCTAGCTAAGGATCAGATTAGGCTGGCGGAGCTGAGCTGAGCTGAGCTGCCGGCAGTGTGCGATCTTTTGTTCAGAATTTCTCTTGAACCCCTCCCACCCTGGTACCTACAGAAAAATGTTGACTTCACCTTCCTGCTAAGAAGGGTCAACATTGTGAAATAAAAGTTCTTGGGCCAACAACCAGCAGCAGCTGTCATTTCCACTCCTTTATGTTTGGCACAAACTGGGATTGCTGTACGGTTGGGTGGTTACGGAGAGCCGAGGAAATGCAGGAACAGTTTGCGGTGTTTGTTTTGCTTTTTTTTAAAAAAAAAAATATCCCCTGAATGTATATAAAAGCACAAGAATCCTTTCTTTTGGCCAAGAATTCAGAATTGCGTAACGCTGCATTGGAGGAAAACCCATTTGTTCAGCAATCACAACAATTTCTTATGTGTTTTTTTTCTGTGTGGTTGTTGTTTCTTTGCAGCTTCTGAAAATTTAAAGCAGTGTTTTTCAAATGTGGCAAGTTTAAGAGGTGTGGACTTCAGTTCCCAGAATTCCCCAGCCAGCCAGCCCGCCATGCTGGCTGGGGAATTCTGGGAGCTGACGTCCACACCTCTTAAAGTTGCCAAGTATGGAAAATAAACTGATTTAAACTCTTAAGAATGCAAAGCAGTGATCCGTGTTGGTTTCTCCAGCAACCTGTCCTTTGTTTATATATTTTTTGGCTTGCTTTCTCTCCTGTTTTTCATTCACCGTGTCCAGGTGGGTTACGTATTATTCTGTGCAATTTTCCCCATAGCAACTGGCCCGGGCAGATCAGATGGGCTGAAGTGGGTAGGTGGGGATTGGTCTAAAGCAGGGGTCTTCAAGCTTGGTCCTTTTGTGACTTGTGGTCTTCAACTCCCAGAATTCCTCAGCCAGGCTGAGCAATGCTGGGAGTTGAAGTCCACAAGTCATAAAAGGGCCACGTTTGAAGATCCCCTGGTCTAAAGTCACCCAACAAGTTTCCACAGTTCAAGACAGCCCTGGGCCTGAGTCCCACAGGGATTGCCATGCCAAGATTCTGTAATACCGGGTTGGATGGACTTCAAGATAAATAGCCTTTAATGCTTTCCTCCTCCTCCTCCTCCTCCTCCTCCTCCTCCTCCTCCTCCTCCTCCTCCTCCTCCTCCTCCTCCTCCTTCTTCTTCTTCTTCTTCTTCTTCTTCTTCTTTTAAAAAGCTTGCACTGTTTATTTACTGATTTATTACATTTCATTTCTCTGGCTACTCAACCTTTGGCAATAGCTCTGGGTGGCATATGAGGATTAACAGCACCAGAAAAAAACCCCAACAGTCCAAATAATTAATGTCCAAGGTTGCAGAAGTCCTTCCGTTTGAAAAGAGTGAGCCAAGCTATTATATATATATATCTCAGTGGGTTAGCTTGTCGATCAGAAGGTCGGCAGTTTGGTGGGTCGAATCCCGAGTGCCACGTAGCAGAGTGAGTGCCTGTTACTCATCCCAGCTTCTGCAACCCTAGCAGTTCGAAAGGACGTAAAAATGCAAGTAGAAAAATAGGGACCACTACAGTGGGAAGGTAACAGCGCTCCGTGCGCCTTTGGCATCTAGTCATGCTGGCCACATGACCACGGAGATGTCCTCGGACAAGTGCTGGCTCTTCGGCTTTGAAACAGAGATGAGCACCGGCCCCTAGAGTTGGAAACGACTAGCATGCATGTGCGGGGGAACCTTTACCTTACCTTAAAGGTAATAGGTGCAAGGTGTCAATTCAAGCCTGCTCACCTGAGCTGTCGAACAAACTGGGAAATAGGTGTGCAGTTGTCCTGATGAATAACATAGTCTTTCTTCTAGAACAGGGGTCCCCAACCCCAGGTCCGTGGACCAGTACTGGGCTGCAGCATGCCAGCAACCAGTCCGCACAAACAAGCAAAGCCCCATCCACGAAATGCAGGCAGCACACAAAACCACGTCCTTTCCCGTCCTCGGAAAAAAACCTCTTTCCACGGAACTGGTCCCCGGTGTCCAAAAGGTTGGGGACCTCTGCTCTGTTGAATACAACAGACCTGACATCAAATCTAAGTTGATCACATAGTCAGGGAGAATTATTCTGAGCTGTGTGCACGCCAGTCTATATTTATAAATCTGTTCCTTCTTCTTCTTTTTTTGCAGCTACCTTTTGAAATGGAAGTTTATTACATTCAACATATCATGCTCTACGTTGTGCCCATCTACCTGCTATGGAAAGGAGGTAGGTCTTTCTGTGGGGCCTTACAGGCACTATTTAATTATATCCTGTCTTCCTAGCTAATCAGGACCTCCATCGTGGTGTTCTAGAGAAGAATGGGAGAGCCGTCAGCCGCTGAATGTTAATTTTGCTCCGCGGTTCTTAACTAAGGCTGCTACGTTTCCACTTCAGCAGTCCGACAAAACTCCAGCAAAGCTTTTCACAGTTTAAAAACACAGAACATGGAGTCATAGGACGGGAAAGGACCTTTGAGGTCTTCTAGTCCAACCCCCCCTGCTCAGGGCAGGAACCTCATACCATTCCAGACCAATGGCTGTCCAATTTCTTCTTAAAAACCTCCAGCAAAGGAGCAGCCACAACTTCTGGAAGCGAATAGTTCCACCGATTAATTGTTTCTCACTGTCATGCAGTTTCTCCTCACTTCTAGGTTGAATCTCCTTTTAAACAAGCTTCTGCCCATTACTTCCATGTCTGCCCTCTGGACAAAGGGAAAGTCATCAACAAATGAATTCCTCCCCTCTCACCCAAGAAATGGTAGAGTTGTGTGAATGGGCCCCACTGGCTTTGCATAATGTAGTTCTTCATTTGTTGGCCAACCACTATTTGTCCAGGATGGGGTGGGGAATCTATGGCCTCTTCATGACTCTTGGACTTCAACTCCCAGAATTCCTGAGCCCAGCATGGCTCAGCTTGGAAACCTCTCCCTTTCCCCTCAGCGTGGCTGGCTCAGGAATTCTGGGAGTTGAAGTCCACGAGTCATAAAAGAGCCGAGGTTGCCTACCCTTGCTATAGACCAACTCTACGTCCGGTGGAACTACTGGTACCTTTAGAGCAGGGGTCTTCAAACTTGGTCCTTATGACTCGTGGACTTCAACTCCCAGAATTCCTGAGCCCAGCATGGCTCAGCTTGGAAACCTCTGCCTTTCCCCTCAGCGTGGCTGGCTCAGGAATTCTGGGAGTTGAAGTCCACGAGTCGTAAAAGAGGCAAGGTTGCCCACCCCTGGGCCAGGAGGAGAGCTTTCAAACCTATTTCAGGAGACTGGCCATCTCCTTTGGGTTTCTGCAACTCTCTGCCGCCCTCTACTGGTGGCCTGCAAACCCTGAACTTCACCTTCCATTCATGTTTCTCAAAGGTGGGATAAACATGTTGTTCAATAGAAAGAACAAATGAATGAAAGCCTAGTTGCCACCACTAACTAACATTGCCTTGTGGACCTTCTCTGGGGAACATGTCGTTGGGACTTCCCTAGGATTAGCATAGGTGGTTGTTGCTGTTGTTAGTTGCGAAGTCGTGTCCGACCCATCGCGACCCCATGGACAACGTTCCTCCAGGCCTCCCTGTCCTCTAGGTAGCCATATAATATATGTCCAAATCACCTGAGGGCAGGACAAGAAGCAACGGATGGAAACTAATCCAAGGAGATAACCAACCTGGAACTAAGGAGAAACTTCCTGACAGTGAGGACAATTAACCAGTGGAACCACCTGCCTCCAGAAGCGGTGAATGCTCCAACACTGGGAGTTTTTAAGAAGAGACTGGACAGCCATTTGTCTGGAATGATATAGGGTTTCCTGCCCGAGCAGGGGATTAGACTAGATGACCTCCAAGGTCCCTTTCAATGCTATGATTCTATGTTCTATCTACGGGAAGGCTCTCAACAGTGGAGTGGTTCCTGGTTCCCATAACTACTGTGAGTAATATAAGTCCTTAGCCATATAAGTTTTCTAAAACAAACAAACAAACAGGATCTTGCTGGCACGATCCAAGAACTCAGATTCCAGAACTCCTCCACCTGCCATGGATTCCTTTGAGATCTCTTTGAGTGTCTGATATGTTAGGATGTTCTTTTGAAATTGTGGGTTTTTCCCCCTAATATTTTAAAAGCTTGAAATTTGCTATTAAAGTCTCAGCAAAGCTTAAATAACAAGCCATCGTTTACCAATCGCATGTAACCAATGGTGGGGTTCAGCCATTTCGCACCCCTTCGGCAGAACCGGTAGCTAATTTTTTCTTGCCCAGGCCCAGAATGGACTTCCGGAAGCGGCATCCACACCGAGAACCGGTTGTTCCCCTATTTGAATCCCACCACTGGTCATGGTTTGAGAACTATCTGTCCACTTCTTTCTCTACAGCTAAGAACATAGACTTGTATAGACAGTTCAGATTTCTTTAGCTTAAGAGGAACATGTTTTTCAAGTAGTATATTATTTCTTTCTTTTTTTCTTTTTGTTTTAAGATGTGAGAAACGTAAAAGTGTTGGGATGGCTTGTATGAGGAAAAAGACTTAAATACTTAAGTGTAATTAACTCTAAGAAAATCTTAACAGGAAAAAATGTTTTTTTTTTTGAACATTGCGGGGTAAACAAATTTAAATGAGAACTTTAAAAAGGATCTATCACAAGGTGATTAAGATGATTAATTAGAAAAGAGGATTTATATTGATGTGGTTGTTATTCGTAGAAATACTAGAAAAATGTCAATATTCAATTGCTGTTTACTAATATTACTAAGAAATGTACTACTTTAATATTATTGGAAGAAGAGAAAATCAAGGAAAGCTATTATGTGGAATAGGGAACTATAGAAATTAATTGTTATTGTTTGTAAATATAAGCCCAGACAACATGCTGTTTACCAAATATTAATGTTAACAAAAATTAATAAAATATATGCTTAAAAAAAGATTTATTGCTAAGCTGTGGTGAAGTTTCTCTAGTTTTGCGTTAGAAAAAAAAGATTATTCTGCAGGTAACCCTCGGAACCAGAATTTGCATTACTAAATAAGGCGGTTGTTCGGCGAGTCATACTTATTTTACCACATTTTTTGTTATAGATTGTTAAGCTTAATCATTGCAGCTTTTAGTGAATCATGTGGATGTTAAATGAATCCTGCTTCCCTCAATTGACTTTGCTTGTCAGAAGCCGGCTGGGAGGTTGCATATGGCGGTCACATCAACCTGGGTTGCTGCAACGGCTGTAAATACATGCCGGTTGCAAAGTGCTCAAATTTGGGTCAGATGACCCCCCCCCACAAGGATGCCGCAGTGGTCGTAAGTGCAAGAATTGAGTCCTAAGTCACATTTTTCAACGTTGTTGCAATTTTGAGTAGTTGTTAAACAAATGGTTATAAGTCGAGGACTATCTCTAATGATTCACGAGGAGCTCTGGAGAAGTTGAGTTAGGCTAGGAAGGAGAAGTGTGATTTTATTTCTTCCCCACCGTCTCTCCTCCCTGCACTCTTCCTTTTTACCCATTTCCCAGATGAGTAAGTTACTGGTCAACATTCTAGTGGTTTTCCACTGTTTGCAGAGAAGGAATTTCTGACCGGAGAGACATCAAAGAGGGAAGAGAAAGCATTCCTCAGCTGAAATTCAAAAGCTCAGAATTAAATTGGAATTGGAAAAATAAACGTGTAGATTTCTTTTCCAGCTGGCCAGATTGCCAGGAATTTGCCTGGGTCTTTTTCCCTTGGCTTGTACAATGGTTTGTAAAGCTCCCTACTTCAAATTGGGCTGGTTGGGTCCTGGAGCGTGTCTAGAAGGAAGCTTTCTAGTAGTTAACTATTTCTAGTTAACTGTTTCTAGTTCGATGCACCAAATTGTCATTAGTTAGGAGTGCCAGAACTCTCCACAAATTGTCCTGGATTTAGCGCCACAACTGAGTTCCAAATTTCCGTCGCTCAGCAAGACAAGTTGTTAAGTGAGCTGTGTGCCCACTTTATGACCTTTCTGCCACAGTTAAGCCAATCGCTGCAGTTGTTCAGTGAACCACGAGGTTGTTAAGCGAAACCATCAGGCTGCCCCCCGGTTGACTTATGCTTGTCGGAAGCCAGCTGGGATGGGAAGCTTAGACCGGGCGATCTCAGGATGCTGCAACCGTCGTAAGTATATGCCAGTTGCCAAGCGCCCAAATTTGGGTGACATGACCCAGGGGATGCTGCCACGGTTGTAAGCACGAAAGCGTGAAAGTCGCTTTTTTCAGCGCCGCTGCAGACTTCGAACGGTCACTAAACAAATGGCTGTTGACGACTATTTGTAAAGGAAAATATCACATAGGTCCAAATAATGGGGGAGGATTACACAGATTCTGAGACAGGGGTCTTCCAACTTTAAGGCTTGTGGACTTCAATTCCCAGAACTCCTCAGCCAGCTGAGGAATTCTGGGAGTTGAAGTACACAAGTCTTAGAGTGGCCAAGTTTGAAGACCTCTGTCTCAGACACTCCTCCTAATTCATATGAGCACAGGTAGTCCTCGACTTACAACAGTTCGTTTACTGACCGTTCAAAGTTACAACGGCACTGAAAAAAGTGACCGATGACCGCTTTTCACACTTGTGACCATTTCAGTTTCCCTGTGGTCAGGTGATCCAAATTTGGACGCTTGGCACCTGGCAGGCACTTATGACGGTTGCAGCGTCCCTTCTGACAAGCAAAGGAATCCGGATTATTATTATTATTATTTATTGGATTTATATGCCGCCCTTCTCCCGAAGGACTCGGGGCGGTGTACAGGGCAATTAAAACACAATATACAATATACACTATACAAAGTTAAAATAAATGAAATTAAATTATCCCTAATATGTAAAACACATTTTAAAAGTTTAAAAATTAAAAAATTTAAAATCCCAATCCCTCAGTCCAGGCCGGCAAGCTCAAATAACCAAGTTTTCAGGTCACGGCGAAAAGAGCGAAGGTCGGGAGCCATCCGGAGCTCAACAGGAAGCTGGTTCCACAGGGCAGGTGTGCCCACAGAGAATGCTCTCCCCCTGGGGGCCGCCAGTCGGCATTCCCTGACCGACGGCACCCTGAGGAGGCCCTCTCTATGGGAGCGCACAGGACGATGGGAGGTTGACGCCGGCAGAAGGTGCTCCCGTAAATAATCACTTAACAACAGTATTGCAAACTGAACAACTGCAGTGATTCACGTAACACCTTGGGCAAGAAAAGTCGCAGACTGGGGCAAATCTCCCTTTACAACTATCTCACTTAGCAACCTAAATTACGGATGTATAAGCTCAGGGCTACCTGTAAGTTGCAACTTTGAACAGTCACTAAAGGAATGGTTGTGAGCCAAGGCCTAATTTGGCTGAATGAGGCTGTTAATTAATTTAATTAATTGAATAATTAATTAATTAAGTTTCAGGCCTGCTCCGGCATTGACTTCTGTGGTCCTGGTCTGCTAAAATAAGGATGAGTGCACAAACTTTTTCAAGCCAGGAGCCAGCCATGATCTTCTCAGTATCTTGAGATGTTTGCAATTCTCTTCCTTGACTTTCAGTCTGGTCTGCTACATCGGCATTTCTACCAGCTTATGTTCTGTATGGCAATAACCTTGGATTTTCAGGGTGAAAATTGCTACTTCGTTAAAGGAAGAATGGGTGCCCACCTTGAAATAGCCCTAAACAATTTTCTCTTTTTCTCTCCTCCGAACAGGTGTCTACACTCCCGAGGCATCATGGAATTTCTGGTGGGCTTTGCTGTCCACTGGGTTGATGTTTGTCTACCACTACACCTTTTTACAGATTTTGGGACTCGTAAGTCTATTTACTTATATGGATTTTGTGTGTGTGTGTGTGTGTGTGTGTGTATGGAACACTATTACCTTCCCACTGTAGTGGTCCCTATTTTTCTACTTGCATTTTTACATGCTTTCGAACTGCTAGGTTGGCAGAAGCTGGGACGAGTAATAGGTGCTCACTCTGCTACGTGGCACTCGGGATTTGACCCGCCAAACTGCCGAGCCGATCTTCTGATCGACAAGCTCAGCGTCCTAACCCATATATATATATATATATATATATATATATATATATATATATATATATATATATATATATATATATATATATATATATATATATATATATATATATATATATATATATATATATATATAAAAATTTACACAAATATGAGCTGCCACTGCTGTAGCTACTGCCTGTAGATGGCCTTGGGCTAGGCTGAAACAGGAAATAAGATTTGTCCCGTGTCTGGGACTAAGCAAGTGTATTCTGAATGCTTAACAAACATTTAACACACACACACACACACGTGTGTGTGTGTGTGTGTTTGTGTGTGTGTGTGTAATTTTTTTTGAATTGCTAACAAAGAATTAAAGGGAGACTTTGTTAGCAATTCAAAAAAAATTACACAAATATGAGCTGTCACTATTGTGACCACTGCCTGTGGATGTCCCTGGGTTGGCCTGAAACAGGAAATAAGGTTTGTCCCATGTTTGGGGCCTAGCAAGGTAATCTGAATATTTAGCAGACATTTAACACACACACACACACACACACACACACACACACATGTATGTATGTATCTATGTATGTATATATATATGTATATGTATATGTATATGTATATGTATATGTATATGTATATGTATCTATCTCCCTGGGTGGTCTATGGGTGGGTTTAGTAAAAACTATGCCAATGGAGCAAGTAAGTAAGTAAGAAAAAAAACACACAGAAAATGTAGCTTGGAGAAAAGAGAAAAGAATCCCTGTTTTAAATGATTTACCATCTAGCCAAGTAGATTAAACAAGAGGAAACTGCAGTGTTTTTTTTTAAAAAAGCTTCAAAATTAAATTTGTTTGAGGGTGTTGTTTGGGTGTAAACTTGGGTGCCGGAGGGAGACAAAGAAGATCTGACATATTTCAGGTTCATAGTCCCTCTGGAGAGTGAGAAGGGTGACCTACGAATTTAATAAATAAGTATAATATTCAAGGACCGGAGGCATTGAGAAAAGTAGGCTAATTGTTGTAAGACAGTGCAAGGACCATTTTTCTCTCTCTCTAAAAGCCAATCTTTCTCCTGTTCTTCTAGATCACTGAAGTGAACTTGAACAACATGCTGTGTCCGGCAATTTCCGATCCTTTCTATGGCCCCTGGTATAGAATCTGGGCATCGGGACACCAGTCCATTATGACTATGCTCCATGGAAAACTCATAATCCTCCTTTTCTACAACGCTGTCCCATTCTTTAAGCTCGGTGTGGATGTACTGCGATCCCCAGCTAAGAAAATATCCTGAGACTCCATCCTGGTTCTTGCTTCTTTGTTGAAGGATCTAGGAGAACCAGTGATTGTATTTGGGGCCGGAGATGAACACAGCCTATATTGTTTTCGATTTCTTTCTTCTATTATGACTTGGAAGTTTTATCTTCCTGCTATTCTGCCAAGTCTTGATTACCTGTAGCTGGCAAGGATGGCAAAACACGTGGGCTTCTTTAGACAAAAAAAGCCACAGGTAGACCTAGAGTACAACTTCTGATCTTGCCACCTTGGACCTTTGGAGTTTGACATGTCCATCATATCATGGACTATGGCTGATGGAAAGCACTGTTCCATGTTCTCATGTCTTCAGTGAGTTTTTCCTCCTGCGTGGCAGTTTTACCTTCAGCACGTAACCTCTTCTCATGTAGACTTTGCGTGTGAATAGTATTCGGTGCTTCCTCACTATCAGTGCAAATGCAAAGGTTGGTGCGTTGTTGAAATGGGTTAAGCATATGGGGAACAGTTACAATTTACTTGCTAAACACTGCCTTCTGAAGCTCCTAAAAGTTTAAGCTGAAGCCTCCTCAGATGCCATCATACCTGCTCCCAGATTGTTCTTCTAAATTAATTGGTGAAAAACAGTTTAATTGCTGGATTAAGATTTGGAGATTAGGAGATGGATTTGTCTCATTTAAAGGCATTGACCAAGAAAATCTGCCAATTTGGAGTTGGACTCTATGTCATAGTTAAGTATATGTATATGTATATGTATTGCATATTGTACATACATATATTCGATGTTATGTACACACACACACACACACGCACACACACACATAATATATATATATATATATATCAACTTCCCCCTTCTAGGACACTCCAGAAGAAAACATAATTTTTCTTCATCTATGAGTCACCATCTAGCAATACTGTGCTAGATGAGGACCCTCAGACCAACGTATTTGGAGATCCTTGGGGGGAAACAACATATATTCAGGAGTATTAAATGAAACTAGCCCGGTTTGACTAAATTAGCCAAGCTGCAAAAGTTATCCTTCATGGATATTGAGGAATAATTGTCTTTTCAGCATTGGAGTAAATTGGAGAAAGGGAGAAGTAGGACCTTTAGTTTTTTGAGTTGTTGCCGTGATAGATGTTCTGAATTATATCCCGGTTACTCTTTTGTCCCAACCCACCAGTTGTCTCCTGTTGTATTGCCTTACAAGTCCCATGTCGGGCAGCCTTTGATACCTCAAGCAGAGAAAATTTGCCTTAAGGGTCAACCTTATCTGCCCTTTCCACCTGAATGTGGGAAGTTACGGGGTGGGGTGGCTACTCAGCATGAAGAACTTCAAAAGGTAGTTTTGAATATTTCATTCCAGTTGACCAAAACCTGAATCTCACTGCCGTTTGGCATGATCAGAGAAGTTATCTTCTACTTGGGGGCTTTGTAGTTCTTGGGTTTTTTTTGTTTCGTTTTTTGTTTGTATTCGTAGCTGGTGAGACATTTTGTAAATATTCAACTGTGAATATGCTTTAGCTGTCACAGTTCTATCTTTCTATGTTGCCCAGTGGGAAATTTTGTCCCTGTGTTTCTTGGGCCAAATTCCAGATGGTCAAAACCTAGCAGGGAGCAAGGTGTCTACTTCTGCTCTGCTCAACCTTGATGTTTACTCTTCAACGTGGCAACGTGGCATATTTTAACAGTTAGACGTACATGCGGTGAAATTTCTAGATGAATAACATAGCCACAGTGTATTTGTGTGTGTTTGTGTGTGTATGCCTGTGGGTGACAGTTCTTTAGGATCCCTTCCATAACAGGATCGTAAAACGTACAAGGAGATACGCATGGCTGTTTTAAATAGTGAATATTGAGGGGGTTTTTTTAAAGCCAAGAATTAGCTAGAGGGCAGGTTTCTTATTTGGATCTGTTAGAGAAAGTGATCTTCGTATTTCTACATGATCTCAGTGATCAGTCTGGATCTATCCTTTGATTCTGTGCCATATTTATCATCCATACCATGGCCTTAAGTGTTGTTTTTTGTAGACCATGTAGCCAAGTGTCTGGGTGCCTCTTGATCACAGGAGAGACTTTGAATTTGCTTTCAGAACTACTTGCTGCTCGTAAAACAGGTGGCACTTATTTTCTTTCCAGATCATAAAATAGCTGAGACGTTTGAAAAACATTCCATGTCCTCTGTTCGAGTCCAGGTTATTTGATGAAACAGCTGCCTTGCTAGCGCAACAGATTGGGAATTTTCTTTTTAAATCACTTTTCTCTAGCCACTGTTGAAGTTTTCTTTTACATGGATGAATAGACCAGGGACTTCTAAAGCTCTTTTGAGGGAGCATTTTTCTTTCCTTCTGTGATTTGGCAGAGCTGTGGAGTCCATTGAACCAAGTTGCAACTTCTGCGAACTAGAATTTTGAGTTCTGGGCTGAAGCAACCAGATCATGGAGAGATAAGGGACTGCTGATGCTCGATCTGTCCGGAAGGTTGCTATTCTCATTCGATAAAAAGAGCATCTTCAGCAGGAAAGATAGCTAATATTGTTTGTTCTAGAGCTGGGATTTTTCCTTCTCCCCCCTCCCCCCTAAATTTAAGCTGGTGAGCTTTATTGGGGGGGGGGAAATGAAGTAGTAGGACATTCTGAACTTTTAAGATAAATTCAGGGTCCTTTGTGGAACCCCAGTCAGCCGTGTTCTTTGTAAATCACTAACAGTGCAAGGAAGAACGTGCCATATTTCCTTCTTGAAATGGAAGTACAGAAAGATTTTCCACGCTGGGGCAAAAAATGCAGTTAGAGGGACACACGTTTTAATTTATAGATCGGTTGTGGGAAGGAAATAATAGCATAAATCGGTTAACCCAAAGCAACAAGGATTTCTCGGCCTCCTTCAAAATGAAAAACCTTTGTGGCTATTCAGTTTTCTGGTACCTGGCAGCTTTCGTTGGCCAAATCCTTTGAATGAAGGGTTGGCTCGGAGCATCCTGGAAAGAGGCTTGAAAAAAAGCCGCCAGCAGATTGTCATGGAGGCCAAAGACGCAGCCTTGGAATGCTTTGGTCCTCTCCATTAGCATCCCCATTCCCATCACTTTCTCTTTTCATAAAGTCTTGGAAGAATCTAAGTTGTTTCTATCTACTGGGTATGGAATTCTTTCGAGTTGCTTTCCTTTTGCTTTTAACATCTCGTGTGATCGTTGAGGCCAAGGTTGCCCATGGCCTCCATTTCTGGCTGTAGAACTTCTTGGAACTCTAGTTAGAAGTTGTCTTTTGGGGGCCATCACAAACCAGGGAGATAGGCATGTGTGCACTTTTTAACGTCGAGTACCTCAGTGAAGCTTGCCCCTTTTTTGTGGCCTGCGTCAGGGTTTTGATATCTTTCTCATCATGGAAATTGAGTGTGCTTTGGAAATAATAATTTTTTAAAAAACCTCAGAAATGAGTTCTTCTCTCATAGCCAAAAGGCACCATCACTCAATCTACGTCAGATTAACGCTGGTTTTATCTACACCTGAGATTGTGCAATGGGATGAGATATACCGCTGTTAAACTTTCATGATGCAAGTGTATTTTTATTTTTAAGATTTATTTTTCAAAGCAGGACCTCGTCAAAGGACTTTTTGCGGGTCCTCAAAGCTGGATGTTTCTCGAATTGCTGTAATTTTAGCTAAAACGTGTGGTTCTTACAAACACCCGAGATGTTTGCAGAACTGGGAAACTGGAAGTTTACTGACGTTGCTGCAGCTATCTGAAATGGTCCCTTTCCTTCTAGTGTCTTAGTTCAGTTGGCAGCTTGGCAAAAAAAAGAACCTTGTTCTTCGTGGCCATACTATCTTATTTTCCTAGTCAAATAGCCTTCAAATGTTAAAAAAAAAGTGTTTTAGCTCATTCTGCCTATCAAGGGATAGTTAAAAGTAGAGTTATTTCCACTTTGGGGGAATTAAAAATAGAGTCACCTACTAAGATCATTTTATTAAGATATTTTTTTTAAAAAGACTTGATTTTTTTAAAAAAAAATGTAAGTCATTTTCCAACAAAATTGTGTATTTGGGTTTATGGCTATGTAGAGTTTGTCTCAAAATGTTTTTTTTTCCCTATCTCAAAATAAAATGTTTGTGAAAAAAGCTGCTTATCTTTTGTTTCAGGGAGATAAATATTTTATACCAACGGTTGTAACTGGTATTTTAATCCCTTGGTGCTAACTTCTTCACGGTGGCTGGTTTAGCAGATTAGACTTTCCTGCCAGCTTCAATAGAGGATCTCTTGCTGTGAGCAGCGGGCTGGACTAGAAGACCTCCGAGGTCCCTTCCAACCTTAATATTCTCCCATGTATTCCAAAGAACCTAACCTTTTAAAAAGACGCCTACTGTTATTTCTTAAATTCAACTGCCTCCTTCAGAATGCACAACCAGTTTGTTTTCAATCTGCCCACTTTTATATGTCTCCTCTGATCCAAGTCCCTTTTTTTCCAGTGCTGTTGTAACTTTGACCGGTCGCTAAGTGAATTGTCATAAGTCAAGGACTACCTGTAAACTTTTCTAAAGTTTATTTCAAATCTCTCTAGCCTCTAAGGGGTAGTGATGGGGCTTTCCTAGATCCTGTCATCCTTTCTGGTTGAACTCAACCGGATCTAAAACTTAAGGAAAGGCATCAAAGTGCAAGGAAACCATTAATACAAGCAGCTGTGATTTTTCCTCATTTTATTGGGTAAATGATTTAAAAGGTAATAACAATAGTGTTAAAACTACTACAATATCTTTCCACAGCCATATCTCACAGACCCACAAATTACCTTCTAAAAGTAGTTTTTTTTTGCTTTTTCCTCATTTTTACCTTTAAGCCATACTAATAAAATGCCCTTCTTTTTTTTTTTAATCAACAGTTTCTTCACACTAATAGCAAATTAAACATGGAAATAAGAAGAATCTAGTCTTAATGGAAGGAGGTTTGTGGTAATCTGTGATCATATTGTAATCAATAAAGGAAAAGAAGGGGGAGGGGCTTCCGAGCTACGCCAGGTAGATCGTCTGCCCACCTATGTCACTTTTTCCATTGAAGATAACTAGTTATGCTGGTGAACAATTAATTCTTGTAACATATAAAACACTAAAATAACTTAGAAACTAGATCCAAATCTTTTGGAAAGAATCAGCTTTTTGATATACAAAAACAGTCATAAGTTGTTACAAAAGGTTTTTTTTTCTTCTCTTTTTAACTCAGTGCATTTATGTTACCAGTGGTGTGGCCACTGGCTTTCAGAGCAGAAGGAAATTTTCTTTCCGTCTGAAACAGTAATAATAAAAAAAGAAACAAGGAAAAAACACACACACATATCTTTGTATATAAAGAATCATTGCTGGTCTTAAGAAGTGTAACCAGAAACCCTTAGAATCTGAGGCACATGTCGGGGTTTCTATATTATTTTATTTAAACATAAAAGTCACCAGTTTTAATTTCATGGGAGGAGCCGCGGCGGATCCTCAAAACTTAATTTTAACATCACTAGCAAAAAATCAGTTAGAAACTGTACAAAAATAAAAAAAGTTAACCCATTTGCATCCTGCAGAGGCTTTGAAGGATCGGAAGGCAGACATTTTAAGAAGCAGCATTGAGGCTTGGCTGGAGGCGTCTTTGGTTCAGTCCAACACACAAAATGTCGGCTACTCCAGACAGTTTCAAGAACCCAGACAAGTTGAAGATACGTCAAGAGGTTGAGATCGTTAATGTGAAATGGGGGTGGGTGGTGGGGCAGGTGCCCCCAGCTGACGGCACATCAGCACCGGGTGCTTCCTTCCTCACGGGCTCCACGCCCAACCCCAGAGCGAAGATGGCGTTGACAGCAACGCACACCGCTGCACCTGCGTCCTCTCCTGGATGGAACGGTGGCCCCACCATCTCCTCTCTCTTAGCTTCAGCCGGACGTTAGTTCCCAAGCTGTCCTTCAGCCCACGGGGTGTAAGAAAGAAAAACGTTTAAAGCTAAAACTAAACCGCCTTTTTGATTTTGTTTTTGGAATGAAATAAGGCAAGAAAAACACAACCGCCTTCCTAAACAACAGCCATCTGTGGCTCAGTGACCCCGAAGAAACTCAGAGGAGAGGTTGGAAACGGACGCGGCTTTGAAGGCGGAGGAGGAACCGCAAGAGCCCACTTTGGGTCGGGGCGAAGGCCTCAGGAGGGGCAGCACGGTTGGGGCGATTGAGTAAGGCAGGGCTCTCCGACCTTGCCGACGTGACGACTTGTGGACTTCAGCTCCCAGGATTCTGAGAGTCCAGAAGTCATAATGTTGCCAGGGTTGAAGACCCCAGCCGTAAGGAACAGTAGCCCCTTCGCACAGCCAGCCCTTCCATGACCCAAGAAACACAGCCAGGTAAAAACAAAGCAGGTGCCACTGAAGCCGGATCACCACCGATGTGTCCAAGGTTATCGCTGGTGCATCTCACCAGCCTTGCAAGATTCCAGGAGTAGCTCTCAAAACAAACATAGATAAAGAGATTTACAACAGGTTCAAAAGAGTCTGGAGGTTTTTTTTGGTTTTCTTTTTTTTTTAAAGCGCACCTTTCCAGTTTGTTCAACCCTTTGAACAACAGCAGTTGTTTTTGATTAAGTTCCCAAAGCAATAGCTATATGGAGACACCCACAAAACGAGAGAAAATAATGATAAAAAAAAAATATTGTGCATTATGCTGACAAGATGATCTTTTTTTGTTTTTGTTTTGTTCCTCCTCCAAGCCACGGTGGGAAGTATTGCTGACCTCTTCCTTCAAACCCTGCAGGATTATTTTATTTAAATCAGTATATCATTATTACACTGGTAAGAAATTCTGTATAACATCTGCATATATTGAGGATTTTTTTTTTCTAAAAAAAATCTTGATATGATTCTAGAGTCCGCATGACCAGTCACGTGACCTGCTTAAGATGATTAGCACCTTTAAATACACATATATATTTTTAATATATATATATATAATAGATCTTTTTCTTTTTTTTCTTTTTTTTTTTAAAAAAACTTTTTAACATTGAGCTCACCCAGAAGCATGAACTGTAATGAGAAAGATGGCTCTGTGTGGTTTTTTTTTGTGTGTGTGTGTGTGTGTGTTGGTTTGTGTGTTGGGTGGCTATGGTAGAATATTCCAAATGCTTGCAGCAGAGAAATTTTTAACTTGTGCTCAAGTTTCCCTTTCAAGGCAAAACAGGGAAAGTTGCAATTAGACAGCAACCAACAATACTTTTCACATAAAAAATGAACCCCTTTTTCCACCCTCCCGACAGGAAAGACACCCCAAGAACTTCAACCGAAGCTCCGATGGGGTCTCCTCATCTGTTGCACCCTTTTTTTCTTTTTTTTTTCCAGAATTTTTGCTTATTTGAAAATTAAGGCATTGAAACAGAAAGTTAATCTTCGGACGTTCAAATACTGTGGATCGAAGGAAAGACTGTGACGAAACGGCTTTCTGCTCCCTTCCCCAGCTGGGATCACGGTCAATTCTTTCAAAAGTACTTTTTATGACCTGGGATACAGCTCCGTTGGTTATTGTGGCAGTCCATGTTTATTAAGACTGCATCCCTAAATCAGATGAAATAGGAGAGGACGTCTGCCCAAATAGTGCCTGCCTCCTCCAGGTTGTTCTTCTAATTACCAGGGAGGATCTCTGAAATAGATCACTGAGATCCATTTCATTGAAGCTCGTACGAGTTCAGGAAGCCACTGAAATGAGAACTCTGTGAAAGTCCTTCTCAGAATTCAAGGTTGGTTAGGACAGGGGTAGACCACCTTGGCTCTTTTTATGACTCGTGGACTTCAACTCCCAGAATTCCTGAGCCAGCCATGCTGAGGGGAAAGGGATAGGTTTCCAAGCTGAGCCACACTGGCTCGGGAATTCTGGGAGTTGAAGTCCACGAGTCATAAAAGAGCCAAGGTGGCCTACCCCTGGCCTAGGCTGCTTTGTGACTCTTGGACTTCAATTCCCAGAATTCCTGAGCCGGCCACGCTGAGGGGAAAGGGAGAAGTTTCCAAGCTGAGACACGCTGTCTCAGGAATTCTGGGAGTTGAAGTCCACGAGTCATAAAAGAGCCAAGGTTGCCCACCCCTGGTTAGGATAAGGTCTCTCTGCTATGTCAACCCGGAGATGGTAACAATTCCGATTCTGCTAACTTGGCACAATTTCCTATGACTACTATCCAAATATACTTCTAGCACTGCATTGCAGCTTCGTAAAAAAGGTAACCGCAATTGGATTTTTAATTTAAAATGATTAAACCTTTAGGATTTTTCTAAAATAAATAAATAAATAAAAATCGCTGGGCTTTTCTTTTTTGGACCTTGCAGAGTGCACCTAGTTTGGCTTTCATTTCATCCACAAAAGCACCGAAAATTGTGCCACTATGAGAGGCTAATTTGTACAGGGGCAAGCCTTGTAAGGTAGGAGACAAAAATGGCTTCCTGCTTTGTAAAGAACATTTTTCACCCGTCTGGAAAGTTTAGAATTTGGAATAGTTACCTCCTCTTGTGCTTCTGCTGCCTTGCCTTCCTTCCCAAAACTTGTGTCCCCTAAGGCACTAATATCAAAATCTGCCGGCTTCCTAACGCAGCCGTTTCTTCAAGCTAATCCTCCTGATTAGAAGCAGCAAGAAACCTCTTGAGAAGTGAAAGAGAATCTTGGGAGTCAGCCCGATTGGTGCTGTTCGTCAACTTGCTGATGAAGGAAAGCGCTTGGCAGATCACCCCATCCGCCCGAAGTCAGATTTAGGAACTGGGAGCCGGGAAGAAGACAGACTATTCATCTGCCAGTTTTTAGTTCCAGGGATTTGAACGGGCAACTTGAAAGGATTCGAACCAGGAACTCGATCTGGGTCTGTGAGGAAAGTCTTGGCTAGGGTTATGTCTCAACCAGGGGTGTCCAACCTTGGTGAGTTTTAAGACTTGGTGGACTTCGACTCCCAGAATTCCCCAGCTACTCGTGCTGGCTGGGGAATAGTGGGAGTTGAAGTCCACAAGTCTTAAAAGTCACCAAGGTTGGACGCCCCTGGTACAAAACAAAAGCACACTTTTGTTTCTCATCGTAATTAATTTGGCTTATCAATCAGACCAGAAATCAAAAGGTTCGCGTAGTCTCTAACAATTTTTATCTGGTAGCTCATCCTAGTCAAAGGCAATCTTTATCTTGCTTTCTGACCTGGGACCCGATATGTTAAAGAATTTTTAAGAGCAGACTGTTGTATTTCATTTTTCTCTTAACCTGACACATTTGCCTTCTTTCCTTCCATCCAGAGTTTTACAGAAAAAGGTGATGGATACAACTGAGTGATAAATGAAATAGAACTTTAAAATGTTCTTTTTTTAAAAAAAAAAAGAACCTCAGTTTTTTTATGTTGACATAACCAAAAGAAAACCCACCCAACCCAGTGACTCATTTTTTTAAAAAAAAAAAAAGAGGGGGGAGAGAAGAGAGCGAAGGGGTTCTTTGTAACGATGCAGCGTTTCCACCCGTTGCCATGGTGAGCTTAACCTGCCACGGAGAAGCGTCAACATGGCAACGGAAATTATCATCATAAAATGGTACAGTAATAGAGATAGCTAGACCAGGAAGGAGGGGGCTCTCCTGGGAAGAGGTCTGCAGAAAAGTCCAGAGACTGGTCATACGGCTCAGTGTCAGGAATAATGGTTGTAGGGGGGAAGGGTGTGCCCGATGCCGTTTTGGAAGTGGTGATGCTGACGGTGGGCAAGGTATTCTGTGTAGCTCACGGTCATCTTCTCACTACGATACCTAAAAGAAAAGTGGGGAGAGAAAGGGAAAAAGAGAGGGGGGGGAGTTAAAGAAAAAAAAAAAAGAGAGAGAGAGAAGTTTAATTCCCCCAAAGCCTTAGGTGGTGCAGTGGTTAGAATGCAGAATTGCAGGCTGACTCTGCCCACAGCCAGGAAGTTCGACCCTAACCGGCTCAAGATTGACTCAGCCTTCCGTCCTTCAGGTCGGCAAAATGAGGAGCCAGATTGTTTGGGGCAACTTGCTGACTCTAAACCCGCTTAGAGAGGAATGCAAAGCACTTTGAAGCATATATAAGTGCTTCATCCGTCTGTCTGTCTGTCCGTCCGTCCGTCCATCCATCCATCCATCCATCCATCCATCCATCCATCCATCCATCCATCCATCCATCTATCTATCTATCTATCTATCTATCTATCTATCTATCTATCTATCTATCTATCTATCTATCTATCTATCTATCTATCATGCTCTGGTGGTGCAGTGGTTAGAAAGCAGAATTGCAGGCTGACTCTGCCCACAGCCAGGAAGTTCGATCCTGACCAGCTCAAGGTTGACTCAGCCTTCCATCTTGCGAAGTCGGTAAAATGAGGACCCAGATCATTAAGGGCGATAAGCTGACTCTGTAAATCGCCCAGAGAGGGCTGTAAAGCACTATGGGACAGTATGTAAGTCTAGTGCTATTGCTATTTGCTAAAGAAGAAAAAACGGTTAAAGAAGCAGCCGAAATGTTTGGAATGGTATAGGGTCTTCCGCTTGAGAAGGGGCTTGGACTAGAAGACTCCAAGCCCCCCCCCCCCCCCCCCACACACACCCTTCCGTTATTCTGTTGAGGTTTAAGATATGGGTGTCCAACCTTTGGCTGGCCTGGGATGCACTGAGTGAAGAGGAACTGTCTTAGGTCGCATAGAAAATATTTAATATAGTTAATGTATATAAATAACAAATGGTTTTTATTATATCTTGTAGGGCCGCTTTACTAGCTGTCCAGGCCCGCATAAAGCTTGAGGATTAAGACACACCTGGTTTAAGAGAACCAGAAGAACAAGAAAAACTCAACAGAATTAAGGCTAGGAGGACCCACTTGGTTAAGATATAACTTCCCAAACTCATCTCTGCCCCAGGCTTCAACTTTCACTGTCTTTATGATTTACTTATTAAGAAACTTCATGTGGTTGCCCAACTCACTCATGGTGACTCTGGACGATTTACAGAAGTAAAACCCCAATACAAACCCAATAACAATCCCCCCCTCACCCCACCAACAACAATCAAACAAACCACTTGATGGGCTTGGTATCACTCTGAGGTCCCCAGACCCGCTGGCCAAACCAGGTTTTCAGGGCCTCAATGTCAAAGCCGGGCCAATCTTATTTTTTTGCAGGGATGGCGTTCCACAGGGAAGGAGCCACCACGGAGAAGAGAGAACTGGAATGGATGTGGATAGCCAAGGCCAAAGTGATCCCGGTGATGGTAGGAACGTTTGGACCGTTATCTCCTAAGCTGGGAGAAGGGCTTCAACAGATCCCAGCTCTCCATCCAGAAGAATGAAGGGTTAGGAACAGCTAAGATCCTGTGTAGAAACCCAGCAAAGCACAGGGTAGGACTTCTTACCTGGTCAGTTTTATTGTTTTCCTGAAATCATTTGTGATTGGAGCCTTATAACCTCCTTTCCTTAATAAGGAATCTATGGTCTGAATGTGGTCCCAGCCTGTTGAATTAGAAGAGGACACACCAAGAAAATCAGCTCTAAAAGCTTTGCAGAAGGTTTTAACTGATTGCAGAGAATACAAATTGCCTGGAGATTTGTACTTCTAGGGAGAATTCACGCAGGTAAGCTGGCTAAAGCCGAACATTTTCAAAAGAACACAAGACTAGGAGGAATAATCCCCAATAAACAATGCTACCTTGTGATCAGTGTCGTGTTCAGTTATGAGAACCAGTGTTAACACAATCTGGTGCTGGCTGGGGATGATGGAAACCTGGCGTTCCGTACCACACCAAGGCCCAACTGTGTGTAGGAAAGTCTAAATTAACAATTCTTAATCATCCATAGTGCAGTGTGTTGCAGTTTTAGTAGGACAACTGCTATGTCAGTGTACAGTACCTAGCCTCTTTTGAAACTAACGTGTCTTTTAATAAAGCTTGTTAATCGGAAAAGGGGCTACCGGAACGCTTCTGAATATTCAATCAGCCATGATGTGCACTGGGAAATTTTGTTGCTATTTAAATGTCTTGACCCTTTTTCTGGAATAACAGAGAGGAGGAGGAGGAATCAAAGGTAGACTGTTGTCTCTCTTTTGTTATTTATATTCCAATCAATATTCCAGATCCAGGCAGTTTAGAACAAACCAGCATGAAAGACCCCTGAAATGAAATCCGTTTTGTAGCACAGAGGTCAAATGTTATGTTTTAATCAAAGGAGATGACCTTTGAGCCAGGCAACCCAACACAACTATTGCTTGGTTCCTGCCTGTCAGAAAGTTTTGAGAGCAATGGCAATGCAATAGGATTAACTACAGGTAGTCCCCGACTTCATCTAGTGACCGTTTACAGTTACGACGGCACTGGGAAAAAGGGGCTTATGACTTTTTCATACTGCAGCATCCCCATGGTCACGTGATCAAAATTCAGACCCTTGGCAACTGGCATGTACTTATGACAGTTGCCGTGATCCCCTTTTGTGACCTTCTGACAAGCAATGTCAATGGGGAAGCCGGATTCACTTAATCAGCCGTTGTTACTTACTTTAACACCTGCAGCAATTCATTTAACAACCGCGGCAAGAACGGTTGTAAAATGGGGGCAACGCACACTTAACAACTGTCAGGTCCGCTGGCAACAAAATGTCTCGCTTAGCAATAGCAATGGAAATTTTGGGCCCAGTTGTGGTCATTAAGTCGAGGACAACCTGCACTTTGTCTATTACATACATATTGCTATCAAGGATAATAAAATCCATGCAACTTTTCCAAATTATAAGCAGTTGGCCCTGCGTTTTCACAGCCCAGAAACCCTGACAAATATATAACTTCTAGTCACTTTTTTAAAAAAATCCAATTTCCTACCAGTGAAAATTTTACTAGCGCTTACACTCCCTAAATGTCACTCTCTGAACTGTGAGCGTGGAAAATGTCCGCTAATGGTAGCTTTCAGTGGGAGGCCTGGCGTTTCTCCCATTTTTATGGCTCTTTACGTCCCTTACAAGGGGTCTTAGGGGATACTTCAAAGAACCCGAGGTCAATTCTATTTCTTTGACTTGGGTGATGCCCTTTTTTCAGAGAATTATCTCAACAACCTATCTTAAGGGTGTATCTGAAAGGAATGTCAGAAGAGTCTACGGAGATTCTCGGTCCTCCAGGCCCTGGTTGTCCCAAAGGTGCTTTTTCAAGAGGCAACTGGACTTTGTTTTTCCTTGAAGAAGTTCTGCTTCTCATCCAAGAAGCTTCTTCATGTTCTGACGATGGTGGGAGGGAATAGTATTTATATTCCTTGAGGTCATCTGATCCTTAGCATTCTCTCTGAGAGTCCTTGAGGCCACTTGGGGGTTTATTTGTACCCTCAAGGGTCACCTGAATCAGAGAGTAAATTGAGCCAGCCCCCACTCTACAGAAGGGGAGGCATATGACATCACCTCTCTCCTGCCTACAATGTAGTCCTTTCAGCGGTTCTAAGATTTCACACCCATTTGCACTCTGATTCAGGGTGACCCTGAGGGCATAGATAAACTCCAAGTGGCCTCAACAGCTCTGAGAGAGAATGTTAACGACCAGATGACTGCAAGGAATATAAATATAAATCCTTCTATTCCCTCCCACTACTCAGTCAGAAATGAAGAAGCTTCATTCTTCAAAGAAAAACGAAGTCCAGTTGCCTCTTGAAAAGACAATTTTGAGTCAGAACAGTGTCCTGGAGCAGTTGGGTAAGAGGAATTTTTTAAATATATATATATATATATATATATATATATATATATATATATATATATATATATATATATATATATATATATATATAGTGGCAGTGCCCTTTAAAAGAGCTTCTTGCATGGCTGGTGTCTGGAGTTTTTCTACCTGGATGGATGATTTTTTTCCCCCACTGTCTCTCCCCACTGTTTGGCCCCATTGCTGCTTTTTTAGTATGTCTGGATCCCTGGAAATCTAGGGAGGCACTCCGAACCTAGGGAATCTGCTTTCTACACGTGTGTAAGTGGCATTTAAAAGAAGAGTCATCCCTTACAATTAAAGGACTGCTCCATCATCTGACATCAGGGCAAGGTCAAATACTGCATTATAAGTTCCTAGGCATGTTTAAATTCTTCACCAGACCGTATGAGATAAAGCGCAACAATGACCTTGCTCCTTTGCAACCTCGGGTAAGTAGGTGGCTGTGCGTTTTGATCCTTTTTCATTGATGAATTCTATTCTAATGCCATGGACACCCACCTGAAAAAACAAAAAACCCGGCAGTTTTATTAGTACATTAAAAAAATAAGAAGAAGAAAAGAAAACAAAGATTGTTAGAAAGATAAAACTCCCAATTTTGCATTATTATTATTATTATTATTGGACCGGGTTTCTTTCCCCTTCCTTGTAGGGTTTAAAACCACTTCAGTTTAGCCTTTTTGAAAGGAAGAATTCAGGACAAGCACATCTATTCCTCATTCAGAGGGTTTGGGGAGAGGAATGGAACCATTGAAAGCCTCTAGTGGTCCTCACAGAACAGGGCTCTTCAAACTTGGCCCTTTTAGGACTTTTGTGGACTTCAACTCCCAGAATTCCCCAGCCAGGCACGGCTGGGGAATCCTGGGAGCTGAAGCCCACAAGTTCTAAAAGGGCCAGGTTTGAAGACTCCTGTCCTAGAAGCTCAAATCTAACTTGCAAACATTGGTCTGCTCCGCTTCCCCTGTCAAAAATGATGACATTCGGCATGTGATACAGAGGCTGAAGCTGCTGAATTCAAAGCTCAGGAGAGGCAGCAGGTCGCAGGGCTGGAGCACTCTTACAAACACAACGACAAGGTTAACTTTACTCCAAGAAGCCAGGAGAAATCAGTGGATCCAGACATTTAGGAAAGGGTGGGTTGGTTTGGTTTTGTTAATTATGCCCGAGCTCTTGTAGCAAACTGCACTCCTGACTAACCCAGCTGTTAAGAGAGAGACACATTCAAATGCGGAACCCCCAGACGTACGAAACACCAAAGGAAGAGAAGATTTTGAGTTTTCTGTAGAGGCATTGCTGAGAGATTCAAATGCAACTGGTACAAGTAACTTTGGGCTAATGGTGCTTTTCAGTTTTTTGGTTTTTTTTAAGGAAGGCCCCACTTGTTTTTATTTTTAACCAGATACTTCTTCCCCCCCCCCCCCCGCCTGGTGGGTGATTCAAAGAAGTTACATGTGCATGTGCCTAGATAGAGGGGAATGAAAATAGGACAGATCTTCTGGATCAAAAGTAAACCCAAAGCATCTACAGTTTGATCGTGCTAACATGTGTAAGATTCTTCCTTAGAATTAACATTAGATATGAACGTTCGGCTTTTTTCTCAATTGCTCTAGAAAAGGCATGCCTTTTCCAAAACTGGTTCAGAAAACTCATCAAAGCAGTTTCCTGCAGGTAGTCCTTGACTTACAACTGTTTCTTTAATGACCGTTCAAAGTTACAATGGCACTAAAAAAAGGGACTTGTGACTTGTTTTTCGCACTTACGACCGCTTCAGCGTCCCCTTGGTCATATGATCAAAATTTGGATGCTTGGCCACTGGCAAGTATTTGTGGGCAATTATGGTGTCCTGGCCCCCACGTGATCCCCTTTTGTGACCATCAGACAAGCAAAATCAATGTGGAAGCCAGATTCACAATTGTGTTACTAATTTGACAACTGCAATCGTTCACTTAACAACAGTGGCAAGAAAGGTCACAAAATGGGGCAAAACTCACTTAGCGAATGTCTTGCGTAGTTACCGAAATTTTGGGCTCGATTGTCGTAAGTTGAGGACCACCTGTACTAGACTAAAGACCAATCTGTACTCAGCCTGCAAATGCCAACTATTATATTAACTATGCTGAATGATAGATGAGATAGCAGGCCATAGAAGTTCAGAGAATCGTAAGGCTGTAAGGGATCTTGGAGGTCTTCTAGTCCAACCCCCTGGGCATTTCTGTAAAAAATAAATCCCTCCCCAACCCTTTCCTGCAGCTACTTGGTTGGCTACGTGGAGCCTATGTCCCAGAACTACGAGGCTCAAAAGTATTCAACACCTCCTTACCACACCTTGGTGTAAGCTCACGATGTAAAATATATCCACCTTCATGTCACTTAACAGAGTAGGGAAAAAAAAATCAAACGGCTTCTAAACTCTGAGACTCCTAGGTTATAGTGCACTTAAGTTATGTTCTGAACTCAACTTCCTAAATGCAGGGCTCTGACATAGAAGAATGAATAAGCAAGAAATGACGGCTATTTCTGGGGACCAGACTGCAGGGAGAAATAACACCAGGAAGTTGGCTGTTAACAACAGCCAGCTCCAATATGTCAGATGAGTAACAAGTTCTCACAATTGCAAGGTTACGGATAGAAATGAAGCTGGTGAGACAGGAACTTTGCAGTTGCCAGGCTCAAAAAAATCACGATGTCATAATGTAGTTGTCTTCCACCCACAGCCTTGGTCACTTAATTGTTGATGTGGAAATGTGGAAGGAAATTAAAAAAAAGCCTACAATTTTAATTCCGGCACACGGATCATATATATAGGCTTTGATTGCTGTGTGCGCTAGAGGGGCAAATTTTTTTGTGTGTGTTGCTCTATTCTTGCAATAAAGAAACTAATCTTGTCATATCGGGGAGTATTCTGGCAAGAAGGCTGTTTCTGAATATAGGTTAGGTTGTCTGGAGACTGGAGATGTATTGCTGGGCCTAGCATGAAGCTTGCCGCTTATATCCACACCACGTTTTCCCAAACAATGCTACCACCAAAGGAGAGTCAGGCAAAATGTATTGTATTGGAACGAGAAAGGATTTTGGAGGTCAAATCCTCTGCCCAAACAGGAGATCCTACACTATTCTGAACAAATGACTGGTGCAATTCTCTTCTTGAAAACCTCCAGTGATGGAGCACCTACAACTTCTGAAGCCAAGCCGTTCCACTGATTAAATTGTTCTTATTGTCAGGAACTTTCTCTGGCTTAGTTCTAGGTTGCTTCTCTCTTTATTAAGCTTCCATCTTTTACTTTTTGCCTTGCTTTCAGGTGCTTTGGAGAATCTTGTCTACCGGGACGTATGAGCTGCAGGAAAAACATTGGTTCGTTTTGTGCCTTATGACTCCTAGTGCCTGGCTGGACCAAGCGATTTTCAGAAGTGGTTTGCCATTGCCTCCTTCCTAGGGCTCAGAGAGTGTGACTGGCTTAAAGTTATCCAGCTAGCTTCATGCCCAAGGCAGGACTAGAACTCACAGTCTCCCAGCTTCTTGCCTGATGCTTCAAGCACAAAACTGGCAATAAATAAATAAATAAATATTTTTTAAAAAAATTGCTACAAGGACTCTTTTTATTTTGTTCCTTACTTCCTTGCCCCCCTTTTCCCTTCTGGGCTGTTTTCAAAGTTAACCTTGTATTGTAATATTTTAAAAACAAGCTACTCACAGAGTCAACAAAATAGCTGGACTGAGTTTTGCGCACTGCTCTGAAACAAGCTACATCTGTATTGTAGTGCTGGAAACTTCGTGTGGAAATGCTAAGGACAGTGTTAAATGTCGGCGAAAGAGAGTTGGGCTGTATCAACTCAGCACAGGTAGTCCTCAACTTGCGAACACAATTGAGCCCAAAATTTCTGTTGCTAAGCGAGACATTTGTTAAGCGAATTCTGCCCCGTTTTACGACCTTTCTTGCTACAGTTGTTCAGTGAATCACTGCAGTTGTTAAGTCAGCCACACGGCTGTTTAAGCGAATCTGGCTTCACCATTGACTATGCTTGACGGAAGGTTGCAAAAGGGGATCATGTGACACCCCCGCAGAGATGCTGCGACCGTCATAAATACGAGTCAAGTCTCTGAATTTTGATCACATGACCATGGGGATGCCGCAATGGTCAATAAGTGTGAAAAATAGTCAGAAGTCACTTTTCCCAGTGCCGTTGTAACTTTGAACAGTCACTAAATGAATGACTATATGTCAACGCTGCTAACATCGGATGTTCTTGCTTTGACAACATATGGAGATGCAGCCATTTTTTCCCTTCTTATGTTTTAGAGTTAGAATTAGATGACCGGGGGGGGGGGGGAAGAAATGAGGAGGAATCTGTATGAGAGTTAGTTAGACATAACAATAATGCAGTAGTATGAGAGTCAAGGTTTTTTGAAATAAGAGATGATAAGAAATGGGGGGGGGGGGGGTTGGAGAACTGGAGGGAAAGCCTGCTTTTCAAATTAATTGGAGAATGTGATTTATGACTGTTAATTAGAGGAGGGATTTGCGTTAGATACTATGTGTTTAGGGGAGGGGAATTCAGATTTTGGCTTCCCCTAGGTTTGTACTAATGGTATACGTTACTCGAATAAATATTCTTTAAGGAAAACAATGCCTCAAAGTTCTTTGAAGAGTTCCATCTGTTGGAACCATGACAGACTATTCCCTGAGTAGTCTAAAATATTACTAATCTGAAACGGATGGCTATTCTGGAAAAGGATGGCCTTAACTTGCTTTCTTTAAAAATAATCTTGTGATAGATGCACCAAGAAAGGAAGAGAGATTTCCACAGTTAGAGGACGGCTATTCTAAAGCTCTCGTCTCTGTAGTCGCTTTGTTTCCACAAAAAAGGGAATGAGTTGTACAAAGAGACTGATTTCTAATAATAATCTTAGCCATCTGACAGATTCAGACAGAAAGAAGGGATCTTGCCAGTCACCTAAACAACAACAGAAAGGCTGCATTCAAATTATATTCAGAAATAATGTCTTGTTTTAAAGACGGCCGGACTTGCTGATTTTTCCTTAAGGCATTCAAACGTACTGTCAGGACCCAGCCCAAACCACGTCTTAGGAAGACAAAAACTCTTGGGAGTCAGTTCTAGTCCAAAAGGAATCTTTACTAGGACATGCTTGGTTGTGGGAATACAAGACAGGACTTAGTATTGTTTTACAAATTGAAACTTTATAAAGGGTTCCCGGTTCAACCCCCCCTTCCCTCAACCCCATTTGGTCAGCCCCCATTATTTTACTTCGTGTCATCCCTTTCGTGGGGAAAAAAAGGAACTTCGAATCTTTATAGTTATTGCCTTCTTCCTCTCCCCCTCCCTTTTGATCCCCCTATTTCAAAAGTTTTCCTTGGTCTTTGAAATAATCTTAAGGCAGGCTGAATCCACATACGCTCTTCCTTCCTCGGGAGATGGCAGAATCCGTATTGGGGAGGGAATAATGTTTTAAACATACATTTACGAATGTGATATAAATGGATTCTGACACGTTCAGAACTGAAGAAGCTTCTTGGATGAGAAGCAAAAAGTCTTTAAAGAAAAAAAAAATCTTGTCTTTACAACAAAAAGCACCTTTGGGACCACCGTTACCTGCGTGAATGAGAACCTCCACAGACACTCAAAAACGGCAACTGACATGTATTTGGGATGTATTTAGGACAGCTGCAATGTCCTGTGATCATATTTTGTGCCCTTTTGTCAAGCTAAATTCTGGCAGCCAGATTCAACTAACAATCAGGTTTCTACTTAAAAACTGCAGTGATTTACTTAGCAACCATGACAAGAAGGGTCGTAAAATAGGGCAAAATTCACTTAACAGCTAGCTGTCTCTCTTAGCAACAGAAGCGGTCGTACGCCGAGGACTGCCCGCACTAAGTGCTCTTTGTTCTTGTGACAGATAACGGACTTTACAGATGTTTGAAGGAGAAAATGTGAAAACAGCAGGCAGGGATTCTAATAATTATTAAAACCCTCTGTCAATAGTTATCTATCCGGAAGCTCCTGCATGAAACTATTCCCTTCCCTCAGCAGCTGCCATTTGACCAACAATTGTGACGAACTGTCTCTAGGTGGAAATAAAGACAGGAATGGAAAAAAGCAGCGTTTACTCATTTCGACCCCTCTTTCTCTCCCTTCCTGATCACGAAAGGGATGATTGTGGCCTTCTCCAGAAAAGCCTCCGTTTCCCAACATAAAATGGATGGAGGCATCGCAAGCCGCTAGGTTAAAATAGGATCTTCTCCTGGCATCTGACAAAGCGTCAGATCGAAACCGGCTTTCAGGAAATTTGACAGGGCCAGATAATGAAACTTCATAACGAAAACGGAAAACTTCAAAAATCTTCAAAAATCGCTCAAAAGGGCAGGGCTGCCGATCTTGTCAGCTTTCTGAGGAAAGCTGTGAACTCAGGTTGTATAGGAGTCTGTTGTAACGGCAGTTCAGGTGATTCTTAGTCACCCATGTTTCTCTAGCGTGTGTGGTACCCCTAGGGGTGGGTGGGTGGGCAACTCTGGTCCCTTTACAACAGGGGTCTTCAAACTTGGCCCTTTTATGACTTGTGGACTTCAACTCCCAGAATTCCTCAGCCAGGCGAGGAATTCTGGGAGTTGAAGTCCACAAGTCATAAAAGGGCCAAGTTTGAAGATCCCTGCTTTACAACCTGTGGACTTTTAACTCCCAGAATTCTTGCGCCAGACAAGTGCACAGATCGTAAAGGGCTTAACTGCCCACCACTGCATTAGAGGGAATAACCCACAATGTTGCCAACTACCATAGCTCTACTACTATTATACTACACCTCTGAAGAGGCCAAACAAGAACTCCAGTACAAAGCGAATCCTGGATGAATGGCTGGCTATCACAAAGTAGTACAATAAAAGCAACTGCTGTCTGGAACAAGGACAAATTGTCACCTGGTTGTTTATTTTCTTTAGGCAAAAAGTATTCCAGACATTTGTTCACAAAACTGCCTCTATCTTTTGGACATCTCTCCCTTCTTTTCTGAGGGGTGGGCAAGGGTCAAGGGATAGGCTCCGGGCACCCATTTCATCCCTTAAAAACTCAAACCTATTTCTCCACCCCCAGGAATCTAGCAACATGTCTTAAATCTCTTTGAAGTTTGTGGCATCTGTTTTATTTCTTATACCCTTCCCCAAGGGGTCCAAATATTTCAGCCTACGTCTTTCAGTAGCATCATGACATCACTTCTATGGCTTCCCTGGGAAAAATTAAATCTCGGCTCCTAGCTGCAAGATTTGGGGAAGAAAAAGGAGTTCTGGCGTTCGAAGAATGTGCAAGCGAAATTAGTGCCGCAGGTTTGCTCCTACTACATGCCTGGTTCTCACTGATAGGGCAAGAAGGAGTAACTATGGAGGCCTCGGTATAAATTTCCAGGATACGATCAACGAAGCAAAGGGAAGAGTATCCTGCCTGGATAATAGGGAAGGAATGCAGCTGCTGGAATATCCGTTCAGTGTACTCAATTACAAAGAGAAGTCAAGAACATTTCCTTAAATTCTCAATCCTGTACTTAAAAAGAATCTGGATTCTGCACTTATTAACTGTGGGGTGGGGGATGGGGTGGGGTTGGGAGGTGGGTGCTGATTAGCTTCTTGGTAGGAACGTAAAAAGGGCTTTATTACTAAGTTTTATCCTGACTTATTTACTGGGGGACAAGAGAAGGGAAATATTCTGGATCCAAAACTGATTTAATTTGCATCTATTGGATAGCAGTGGTGGGATTCAAATAGGAGAACAACCGGTTCTCTGCATGGATGCCACTTCCGGAAGTCCACTCTGGGCCTGCGCCACAAAAAAATTAGCTACCAGTTCTGCCGAAGTGGTGCGAACCGGCTGAATCCCACCACTGATTAGACGTATGCTTCCCCACCCCCCCTTTTGGGAAAGAAGCTATTCCAATGCCAAGAATGGAAAGAGGATGTAAGTACAGGTGGTCCTTGACTTACGACAACAATTGAATCTAGAATTTCTCTTAAGTGAATTTTGCCCCGTTTCTGCGACCTTTTCTTGCCACAGATGTTAAGTGAATCACTGCAATTGCCAAAGGGGAACACGTGACCCCTAGGGACGCTGCCACCGTCATAAAGATGAGCCAGTGGCCAAGGGGCTGAATTTTCGTCCCGTGACTGTTGGGATGCTGTAAATGGTCGTTAAGTGTAAAAAATGGTCATGACTCCCCTTTCTTCCCCCAATGCCGCTGTAACTCTGAGTGATTACTAAACGTATACTTGCAAGTCAAGGGCTACCCGTAATCTGTTGACTGTTTTGTTATGTGCTTGGAAAACCCTGCGAAGGATCTAGTCTGGGATCTAGGGACAGCAGCTAAATCATCCAGTTAACCTCCTTGAACTGATTCTGCTCCCAAAGAAGAACTGTTTGGATCCTGGCCTAAAGGGTCTGCCTTAACTGAGTCTGTCTGTTCCCTTGGCAATAAAACAATAATGCAAAACATCTGAAGGAACGAAGCTGGACGGGGCTTACTGCCCATCTGAAAATCCAGCCTAATTTGGACTTGCAATTTTTGTTTTAGCAACTATTCTTTCTTGCGGCTCCCTCCTTTCCAGATGGATGAAAACAACTTTTGCTTTGTGGGGGGAACGGAATCAATCTAGGGATCAGCGTTTAGTAGCTCCCACTAAATCTTGCCTTGTTTCGTTAATTGCCTTGCTATTTCAATTAATATTTTTATATAAGATGTATTATTAACCAGATGAACTTTAAAAAAAAGATATGCAAATACATGCAAATTAACGACAGTAATGGTTCTAGGAATAATTGAAAGAAATCCTGTGGCTGTCTTTTCTGCCTGGGCACGAGAGAGAGAGAAACATGCAAGAGAATCAGGAGAGAATGATTACTAAAAAATTATTCCTGTCTACATGCTCTTAATTCCCACCCGCCTTGCAATATGAAATGGCTTGTCATTTTTTCCCAATTAGAATACAAAAAAAGACTGTGTAACTAATGCTCTATCTCACAAATGAGGGGGCAGGGTCATCTTGCTATAAAAGCTACAGAAAACTCAACCTTATCCTGTAGGAGAACTATGCCTTTTCGCTGCTGAGATATCACTGATCTTCAAACCCCCAAGAGAGTGAAAAACGCTTAAAAAAAACCTCACAACACACTCAAGAGCTCTTCATTCAAGGCAAAAGCAACATCAGATCCTTTGTAGTTAAGCCTCTCAACGCTGCTTTTGATTATTTTGATGAAAGCTGAAACATTTATTTATTTTTTTCAAACACGGAGGAATGCCATGACTACTTTCAAGGTGGGTGGAAAACGGAAGTGGGGGGGGGCTTACAAACTACAATGGAGATGTCTATGGAAGTCCTCAAGTCATCCAGGTCACGGTTGTCCAAGGGTGCTTTTTCAAGAGGCAACTGGACTTTTATTTTGTTTTTTTCCTTGAAGATGTTTCACTTCTCATTTCAGAGCTGAAGAAGCTTCTTGGATGAGAAGCAAAACATCTTCAGGGAAAAACAAAGAAAGTCCAGTTAACTCTTGAAGAAGCATCTTTGGGACAATGGAGAGGCTCATACTCCTGAAGATCAAAGGGACGACATCTTCGGATGTCAAAACACAATAATGTCCCCTTGTTGGTGTCCCAATTTTTCCTATGGAAGGGCAATCGCTTACTGATGCTGAAAATGTTAGCCAATGCCTTTTGAACGCTTCCGAGAGCAAAGTCTGATTCCCTTATTTTGATCATCTCCACCAGTGAAAAATCAGGACTGCAGTATTAGCCATGGGGATAGCTTCTGCCAAAAGAATAGAGGAAAGAGATCTCTGCAGATCTTTGGAATCAGTTGGAAAGTGGTGCTTCAGAATATAGAGGCATGCAATATAGGCAACCTATTAAAGCACCCATGTCTATTTCTAGAAGGGCACGACGACAGCAGGGAGATTTTCACTGTAGCCAGACAACCTTGGAAAAAATTACAGAATAACAGAATTGGAAGGGATCTTGGAGGTCTTCCTTCCAACCTCCTGGAAACCCTATATCAGGGGTCTGCAAACTTGACAACTTTAAGACTTGTGGACTTCAGCTCCCAGAATTCCTCAGGCTGAGGAATTCTGGGAGCTGAAGTCCACAAGTCTTAAAGCTGTCAAGGTTGCAGACCCTTGCCCTATACCATTCTGGATAAATGGCAGTCCAATCTTTTCTTAAAAACCTCCAGTGATGGATCACCTGCAACTTTTGGAGGGAAGCTGTCCCTCTGCTTAAGAAATTTCTCCTTAATTCTAAGTTGGATGTCTCTTTGAGAAGCTTCATATAACAAGGATGGGCAACTATTTATTCTGCCCTGTGAACCGCCCTGAGTCCTCAGGGAGAAGGGCGGTATAGAAATATTATTAAAAATTAAATTAACTATGGCGCCTTCACGAACGCTTGTCAGCCCATTCAAACCCTCTATTCCCAACACAATTTCTAGTCCTGGGCCAACTCTATCTTAGATTCCCAGTGTTGTTGCTGAAATGATTTGGCCACTGATAAATACGAGGCATGAAGGCAAAAAGGAAGTCAAAACAAACCAACCGAGAACCCCAAGGCTGTGGATCTGCTCAGCATCACTTCCCATCCCCCAAAAGGTTCAATTCATGCCAGTTTCAGCCAATTATATGCATGCATCACAGGAGCAACGTGCCTTAAGAGGAAGACTGCAAAGTAGAACGGTGTCATGAGTCTTAAATCAATTAAATAATTGCATGCTTAAAGCCAGATCATGTTCTTGCTGATGTACCCATGTACCAGTTTCAAAGCCGAAGAGCCAGCGCTTGTCCGAGGACGTCTCCATGGTCATGTGGCCGGCAAGACTAGACGCCAAAGGCGCACGGAATGCTGTTACCTTCCCACCGTAGTGGTCCCTATTTTTCTACTTGCATTTTTACGTGCTTTCGAACTGCTAGGTTGGCAGAAGCTGGGACGAGTAACAGGCGCTCACTCTGCTACGCGGCACTCGGGATACACACACACACACACACACCACACACACACACACACACACACACACACACACACACACACACACACACACACACACATATATATATATATATATATATATATATATATATATATATATATATATATATATATATATATATATTTGTTTTCGTAGATTCTCGCGGGTGTCTGTATGTGTAGATCTAGAGTCTCGGGTTTCTTCCCGCGTTCCTTTCATCTTCAGAAAGTTGTGGCGACGTTTCGACGAAATCCCATCCGTCATCATCAGGCTGGAGTGTTCCTCCTGCTGCTTCCAGGAGCAACCATATATAATCAGCCCGGGTTCGAATCTCAGATAAAGGGTATGACTAACTGATGAGAACATAAAAGAGTTCGAAATGATCATCTTAGCCTCCCAAATTCTTTATTAGCAATTTGAATAATTTGCATATATATATATATATATATATATATATATATATATATATATATATATATGTATGTATGTATGTATGTATGTATGTATGTATGTATGTATGTATGTTTTCTGAGGTTTTTGCGGGTGTTTGTATGTGGATCTTTGGTTATTCGGGTTTTTTGCCGCGTAGCAGTAAAGGTGAAGGCGCAACGTTTCGACGGAATCCCATCCGTCATCATCAGGCTGGTGGCTTTAGCTTCCTGACGGATGGGATTCCGTCGAAACGTTGCGCCTACACCTTTAGTTCTACGCGAGAAAAAACCTGAATAACCAAAGATCCATATATATATGGATTTGGCAACTTTCTGAAGATGAAAGGAACGCACACACACACACACATATGCAGCCGTTTTGCCATTTTTAAGGAACTCTGCCTGGTCAACTTCATAAATATTTTCTCAGCTCTGAAATACCTGTTGTCCCCAATATCATGATTTATACTTTTGCCCTTGTTTTCCCCCCCCTCTTTCACAGTTTTTCATAACCCTGTCCTCTCCTTCCCTTACTCTCTTAACAGAAATGCAGGGTATAATATTTGTAGAAATAATAACAATGGGATACAAAACAAAAAACAAATTTAGAGCAGGTAAAAGAAAGGTAAAGGTTTCCTCCTGTCCAATTGTGCCTAATTCTAGTGGCAATGCTCTTTTCCATTTCTTAGCCAAGGAAGCCAAGTGGTGTCCAAAGTCTTGTGGCCAGCATGACGTTACAGTGTCCCAATACCTTCCCATCAAAATGGAGCCTATTGATTTACTCGCGTTTCCATGCTTTGCAAGCTTTCAAACTGCTAGGTGGGCAGGAGCTGAGGCAGGAACGGGAACTCATCCCTTCGCATAGCACTTGGGTCTTGAACCTCCAGCAGACAAGCTCGGTGTCTTTAACCGCTGAGCCATTGCGCCCTCTAAATTTAGGGCAGCTTTTCTAAATTGGGGTGCCCTCCAGTTGCATGGACTTCAACTTCCAGAATTCTCAAGCCAGGAAGGGCATTGTTGAAAATTCTGGGTGTTGAGGTTCAATCATCAGAAGACAGACAAGTTAAAAAAAACCAACTAAGTGAAAGTTTGATTTTCAGCTGAAAGATGAACAAATCTTCATATATATTTTTTCCCAGCATTCCTAAAAATTAAAACTATATTTGTCTGGGCCATTCTGATTGCTTTATGTGATCTGAAGGAAAGATGAGATTGAAATGGGAACCATCTCTTTTCCCTAATAGCCTCTTTCAACTTCTCATTTTTCCCTTTAAAAATTTCCAGAGCTTAGTTCCCCTTCTGCAGTCTCTTTTCTTAGGAACCATCTCACTGCTGTGTCTCCCTTCAGGAGATAAGCTGTGATTTTTTTTTCATCAGGCAATTTGCTCTACATATCTACAGGCCACGGTTAAGAACTGTGGGTTAAAAAAATAAAAAATAAAATAAATTCAATAGGGGCCTCACATAAATCGTGTTCAAATAAGCGTTTGCCCAGAGCTGTCAAGTGTGATTTGCTTTAGCCATATGCGCTTCAAAGGTCTGACACCGCTGATAAAAAAATTCCAACGATTCTTTAAGCTTCCCAATAAAATGTAATTTTCTCTAGCTAACGCCTTGTCAACACCTCCAGCCAATTATCCACGCTGTTTCTGATGAGAGAATAGGTTTGTGGTTCTTAAACTGGAAACACCAGGCAGCTCATCCGGGGAGCAAGAACCGTACATTCAAGACAATCCTTTTCTGAATTTGGTTAACTTTGTGTGTGTGTGTGTGTGTGTGTGTGTGTGTGTGTGTGTGTGCCTTCCAGTCAATCTAGATCAGACATGTCAAACACAAGGCCCAGGGGCCGGATGCGGCCCGCGAAGTGGTTTCATGCGGCCCCCAAAGCCATCCTGGAAACAGTGAGGGAACGGCCCCCACTGCCTTGGCCCTGGTCCAGAGACCCTCCTTCTGCCAGAGACCCTCAGATCTGTCCCACTCCTGCCCAGGCCCCCATAGGCACCCTTGGTGCGAACGATGTAGAGCTGGCCACGCCCACCCAGTAGGCCATACGCACTCTAGCCACGCCCACCCAGTAGGCCACGCCCACCCTGGCCATACCCAACCGGCCCCCTGAGGGCAACCGCAATGCTGATGCGGCCCTCAATGAAATTGAGTTTGACACCCCTGATCTAGATAGCAACAGAAGAGAATATTTAGAACACAGAATAATGGAGTTGAAAGGGACCTGGAAGGTGGTCTTCTCCAACCCCCTGCTCAAGCGGGAGACCCTGCACGATTTCAGACAAATGGTTGCCCAGTCTTTTTTTAACAGCCTCCAGTGATGGGGCTACCCGCAACTTCTGAAGGCAAGCGGTTCCACTGGTTGATTGTTCTCAGTATTAGGAAATTTCTCCTTAGTCCTAGGTTGCATCTCTCCTTGGTTAGTTTTGATCCATTGGGTCTTGTCTTGCCTTCTGGTGCTTTGGAGAATAGTTTGACCCCCCTCTTCTTTGTGGCAGCCCCTCAAATACTGGAACGCTGCTATCATGTCTCCCCTTTTCACTAGACTAGACATACCCAATGCCTGCAATCATTCTTCATATGTTTTAGCCTCTACTTGTAGCTCAGAGTTGAACTGTGGGTTTCTTGGTGCTCTCTAAGCTTGGTGGTTTCTTTGCAGACGTTTCATTACCCAACCAGATAATCTCTTCAGGGTGTCATCATCATCATCATCATCAAGAATATTACCTAGTTGGGTAATGAAATGTCTGCAAAAAACCCCCCCACCAAGCTCAGAGAGCACCAAGGATCTCTGACAACTGCCTGGCCACATTTTCAAGAAGTGGTTTGCCACCACTGTCTTCTTCTTTGAACTGAGAATGAAAACTGTGAGCCAAGGTCACACAGATGACTTCACAGTTAAGACAGGACTAGATCTCCCAGCCTCCTGGTTTCTAGCTGGATGCTTTTACTCACAACGCCCACCTGCCTCTCATTTTCAGAACTTAATATTTACAACATGGGTAGTTCTCGGCTTACGACCACAATTGAGACTGGAGCTTCCATCCCTGAATGAGGCAGTCATAAGTGAGTCAGACCCAATTTTATGACCTTTTTTTGCCTTGGTCATTAAGTGAATCTGGCTTACCGCTTTGACTTTGCTTGTCGGAAGCCAGCTGCAACCGATGATCATGTGACCTTGGGAGGCTGCGACTTTCGTAAATAAATTCTGGTCGCCAAGTGGCCCAAATTTTGATCATATACAGTAGGGGCCAAAATTGTGGAAACCTTATGGGAAAAGTGTACAGTAGAAAAGCCACCTTTGGTTAAGTTCCCACCCATTTTTCTTCTAATTTCTTTATAAGAGTAGCCTTCTTCACTTAATACTACTATTTTACATTGCTTTCTGGGAAACCAATCAAGTCTTGGCACCAGTACTTGAATTTTATTACGTTTTCCAAGCTCACTAAGTGAAAGAACACAAAAAAAAACCCCAACCAACTTGACAGCGATCACGTAACACACTGACAAATGTCCTCCTCTCGGCTTCAATACATGACATCGATAACTGAATCCTACTGGGATCTGATTGGCTCATTGCCAAAACAAGATGACGCCCGATTGGCTCTCTAGACGCTCCTGCTCATTGGCTACAATCATATGAAGGAAAGCTACCCGATATCAACCTAAGCAAGTTGTGCTTCCTTCTTCTGGTTATTTGGCTGTACCTTTTCATAGAGTACGGTACAGATAATTGAACAAACTATGTTGCATTACATTCTTGATTAATTTATCTTTCCATTGATATATACTGCTCAAAAAAATAAAGGGAACAGAAAATAAGACATCCTACTATTAAATACAGTACATTTCCTTTTATTTTTATTTTTTTGAGCAGTATATAATTGTATGGTACTACTCCAAAAAAAATAATAAAAATAAAAAAGCGGTGTTATTAGCCATCAAACCTCAAAAATACACTTTTCCCAAAAAGGTTTCCACAGTTTTGGCCACTACTATAGCTATGGGGACGCTCCAGTGCTGTTGTAACTTTAAATGGGATGGTCGTAAATCGAAACTGCCTGTTTGATATTTTAGAGGTTGGGGGGTGGGGAGGAACCTTCCTAAAATTCACACTCAGGATGAATAGAAGTCTCCATTCCATTAGTTTAGATTCGTCATCCCATACATTCAAGCATTCAAGCAACAACCTAATCTGCGCGTATCAACGAAACCTCAAATCATCCAGGCCAAGCTGTCTAAAGGTTGGATCGTGGCAACTGGACCAAAGTATGTTAATCTTGAGCTGTTTCATTGCTCATCCTAGCAACAGTCAGAGCAAAATTAATTAGGCAGAAAGTTGTGGGATCCATGCATGTAGTATTCAGCTAAGCCGAACATGTCAGGTTATTAATGAGTAATTCTCTACTGTCTTTCATACATGCACACGTACATTTCATACCCTTGAGAAGAGAGAGCTTCAGAGCCTGTGACAAAAAAGGGCTACTTTTTAAATCCAGGGAGGGTCATTACTGGGGGAAAACTGACATTTTGTACCCTCAGGAAAAAGGAAGGAGGGGTCCCCTATGGATGCTATTCCCTATGGAAATGCACAAGGTCAACATTTGGCTCTACAGAAAACAGCCCAGTTCTCTTGAGACACAAGTCATCTGGAGAAAAATAGCAGCTGATTCAAAAATATATAGTTGCAGTAGCTGACAAACTTATTTTTAATTCCATTTATATCCCGCCTTTCTCCGAAGACTCAGGGCGGCTTACAAGATTAGCAGTAAGCAAACGACCTATAGGAAGAAAGCAAATGCTGGAGTGGCTTGATTTTGTGCCAAAACAAGCTGTGGGTGGCTTTTCAAGATTTCAGATGGGTTTGGAGATGCTCGTAGTCGCTCTGGTAACTCAACTCAGGGCCTTGTGCATGGAAAATGTATGCAATTCAATGGCCAACAAAGAGTGGACTTCAACTCCCAGAATTCCTCAGCCAGGCACGCTGGCTGAGGAATTCTGGGAGTTGAAGTCCACAAGTCATAAAAGGGGCCAGGTTGGAAGACCCCCCTGGCTTAGATACAGAGGCGAGGTCAAAATTATGCCTTCTGTGGAGCACTGCCACTTTCATCCGCCCTGCCATCTGCCCTGAGCCTCCTCTATATGCACCCTGACAAAGTTGGTGGGGCAAGTCCTGGGAAGGGACACTCTTGCCAGAGGAGTCAACCATATGCCACCCATCCTTATAAATAAATCAATAAAAGCCCCGGGCAGCATGAGCTGATGAGCAGAGCAAGTCACACAGAGCCATGCTATGGAAGGATGAATGGACAAAAATGGAAGGTCTGCGTTTGCACTCTCACGATCCCAGGCGACCCTCGGGGCAAGTGGCTATAGAAACGTGCAAAGTATATGTGAAACAACAGGTGAAAAAAAAAATGGCAGCAATTTGAAAAACCACGTGGGAGCTAATGGCAGCCAATTCACTCCTCCTTCTCTTCGAAATTCCTTCTCTTGGGAGAAAAGACCACTCGGAGCCAGCTGAGTGACCCTCAAGCAGAAGACCGTGGGTATCCCCTCCTCCCCCAAACAAGGTCAGGCTGACCAACTGCAGGAACACGGCGGGCTCCGGAGAACGTTTGGAATTTGGAAAGCCTTTGATTTGGCATTCGTTAGCAAATTGCTGGATTAGCTCCCACAAGGTCATCAATAGCCTACCTAAAGAAGTAAGGTCTCCTAACCGGGCGGATGGCCTTTTCGGGATGGTCTGGAAATGAGCAGTTATACCAGGTGGAAGAACCACATTCTCTCTTTAGGTCATATTCTAGCCATCTTGAAATGACTTTTTGCCATTCACATTGCATAACTGCCGTCCCCCTTAAAAGAAACACGGATGACATAAGCGGTCTCACTGTAAGGGCTAGATACAGTGACGCATTATTTCTTTTTAAGGATCCAACATTTCAATAAAATCCTACTCTCCTGTCTAAGGTTATCTACGGAGCCATGAGATAAAAGTTAATGGGACACACCCTTCCAAGTCAAACTGAAAGCCTAAATTCCCACTTAGAAAACCAAGTCTTTAAAAATGATGGATCACCCTGGGACAGTGAGAAGACGACTCAACTTGGTTCCTTTCTCAGCTCCCCAGCTTTAATTACTAAAATAATAAATAAATTGGCATTGGCAGAAGAGAATATTTGTAGCTCAGAGTTGAACTGTGGGGTCCTTGGTGCTCTCTGAGCGTGGTGGTGGGTTTTTTTCCCCAGATGTTTCATGGCCCAACTAGGTAACATCATGAGGTGCTCTCTGAGCTTGGTTGTCTTCTTGTAGATTTCTCCTTGCCCAGCTAGGTAATATCATCAGTGCCAAAACAAGCAAGCTCAAGAGAGCATCAAGGACCCACAAAAATGGTCATCTAAATTCTGCATTATTTCCTTGCTGTGGGAAGGAATGCAAAATTTAAGCAAAGGTGATTTCTTAATTGGAACTGCTGGGTGAGGACAAGTAGCTTCTCTGCTGGTGTCACCTAGCTTTTATTTCTAATCAACAAAAATGCGAGGAAAAATGACCTCATTATTCTACTGATGGTCAACCTGCAAGATCTAGTGTTCTGTTTTTTTAAAAAAAATCCAACAAAACTAGGCCAAATGAAGACGTTATCATGTTCCCAACCTCAGTGTTCAAGTACCGCTCATGCCCCATTAGTACCCCTTTCTCCCAAGAAAGTGTTCCCATATCAGGGTTTCAAAATGGGAAATAAGCTTGTAGGGCAGAAAAGGGGATCCCCATTTTCTGTGGATGCTAAAGGAGAGTCCTTTATTCTTTTGCAATTGGAAGTAAGGTGTAGTTTTACCCCAAGGTTCTCAATAGGATATTCAGTTCTCTCCTCCCCTCTCTTTATTGAGAATATCAAGGATTTAATCCAGAGAGACATTTTCCCCAAGAAGCAAGTGCTTAGTCTAAACAAAACAAAAACAAACCAACAAACAAAAATAGCTTAGTCAACTAGCATTAGAATTATAAAGATATAAAAAGGCTGCTACTCCCTTTCTGGGTCTGTTACACAGCCATCTATAAATACCTATGGGCCTTTGCTGTGTCCAGGAGATATTCAGCTGCCGAGTTATACATCATATAGACAGTTGGCAACGGAATGGAGAAGTCCTAGATTTTGCACACAAAGAGCTGGACTTAAAATTTATACTCTTCTATTTATTTAAGCCCTACATTCCGAGAGAGAGAAAAGCTGTGTTGGACAGACCTGAAGCCACATTATGAGTATTTGGACACCTCAGGCATGCAGTTTTGCAAAGGCAACACTCTTCACAGCACATTGCATTGTACCATTCACAATGCGATGACTATCCAATATTAGGGGACATAGCTAACCCCAAGAGGAGTTCCTTAGCATTTCCTGTAAGCAGACTGGGGTTTAAAATAATCTCTAGATGTTATTAGACTTAAGACGTATTCCGATTCAGAAACCAAGCAAATGGCCATTCACAAGTGAGGAGTTATTCAGACTGAGCAGCCAATTCACAAGAGTTGCATGCAAAATGCTATGAGGGTGATTATTTGCCAGCTCTGAAAAATAAAAATAAAAATCCCGTAGTATGTTCTACTCCAGCAGCTTAAAAAGAGAAGAAAGGAGAGAGAGATCTGTTTCTATTGTGGGCAGTCCAATGTTTCGGTCTGTCTTTCTTAAATAATGAACAAGCAAACAAACAAACAAAAAATCTAGTACTTATGGTCTCCTAATGCTACCAAGATGCTAAAATGCGGAGCTCTGGAACACCTAATCAATATGGGTTGTGCTATCTGGGAACTTTGACAGATGTTGTTCCAACCCTTTTGTGTAAGGCAGGCTACAATGGCCAAATGGTCTTTGAGATTTAGCCCCACACAAATTTCTAGAGCAGGGGTCCCGAACCTTGGCAACTTTAAGATCTGTGGACTTCAACTCCCAGAATTGCCCTGGCTGGGGAATTCTGGCAGTTGAATTCCACAGGTCTTAAAGTTGCCAAGGTTGGGGGCCCCTGTTCTAGAGGATACTGGATGGGATAAAACTTTTTTTTTGCCAATTCCATCAAATCTTGAAAGGCCTTGGTTGAGAACATTTTGGTATTGAGACTCAAGACAACTAGGAGTTCATGCCACTTGGAATGATCTGTGAAGGCTACACTTCTCTGGCCTTCTACAATTCTAACTACTCTTGCTCAGCTGACCTTCACGGAGACTGTCCTCACTTGTACAAAGTTATAAATGAATGCAGATCGTTACAGTTTTGAAACCAGTTTGACGTGGAAATGTCAAACGTCCACATACTTGCAAAAGCTCCATAGCTCTGCTCCATCTCCTTGATGGGAGATCAAGGTAGAATGCTGGAATTTGAGTGGCACTCTGGGATGGTCACACGCCCGCTATTGTTGAAATTGCTAAGATGCCTGTTGCAAACTCTTTGTTGGCAAGGATAGTTTTTGAGAATTCCTTTTGCTCTGCAAATTTTTCAAATTTGTAAAGCATCAGGTAGGGTTTTTAATAACTAAGTGTGCATGTGGGAGCCGCCATGCTCTAAGAGTGGAAAATGGGAGGGATATATAGTTTGCTATGTGGCTCTTTTAGGTTTCATTCAACCTAAGTTTATTTTAAAACTTTACTTGTAGGGAAATGTTAAGTCTGTGTTCAGGCTTGCACCATTTCTCATGGGGTGGGAAAAAAATCCAACTTGGCATAAAATAGCATATATCTGAGTAGGCTGGGCTGGAATCTTTATGTTCCTTTTTTTTTAAAAAAAACAACAACCCTAAACTTTTGTTTTTAATACATATAAATGTTCCATTTCATGTCCCCTCCTCCTGGCAGTCTACGGCGAATCTGAATTCACTACTGAAAATTCATTTTTTTTCACTGGGGCAATCTGAAGCAATGAATAAGGGCGGCCAACAGGAAAATCTAAAATATGATCCCACGTTCATGGGATGCAGAAGAGGCAAATTCTGGGTTGGCCATTGGACATTAATGGTCTGGTTCTTCTGGAGATCACTTTCGCTGGATTCCCCTGAGCCACCTCTGTGCTTTTTCGCACTCGTGCAGTACAAAACGGCCCCTAATTGCAAACAAGGTTCCAGACCAATTTCTAGGCTATAGAAACCAGTAACCAGAACGGAGAAATGTTCACTCCATGACATGTGCAAAAGTTAAAGAGGTTCCTTACCTCCCAATCCAAATAATCACAAACATCTTCAAAATTAGTAAGCAGAGACACTGAGCAGAACAGCCGTGGCAGTTCATCCCTCGTCATTGGGGGAAATCTGCTATCTTTAAGGGCACTGCGGAGAAAGAACACAACACACACAATAATGAGAGAGAAACAGTTCCCGAAGTCTCTTGCGGTCAGCAAGGGAAGCGAAATGACGTTCTGAATTGGTGGCAAGATTATTTCTGATCAACACTGGTCTTCTTCCAAGAACTATTATTACACCTAGTTTTCTGCCAAAGTTTTTCAAGCTGCATCTATGGTCTTCCCTACTTACTATTCATCCCACTTAATTCTCACAAGGACCTTGTGATGTGCTAAGACTGACATGCAAGGGTTGATTTCAGGACACCCGTGGAGCTGTGGCTTGAATGAGTCTACATTTGGGTGTTACTGACCTACTCTGAAAACTCTACTGAGGCAAACATCAGATTCTGCTTTTTTAGGCTGCTCATCACCAACTTACCTTGAGAAAAGGGGGAAATCCATGTTCACAAGCCAGTCAACCAATGAACAGACCAGCTACAGAAAAGGACATGCTGCTGGGCAAATGAATACCATAGGTAGGAAGTAGAAAAACAATTAAAATGGGGTTATGCAGGAGCTTTCATTGATGACTGAAACACAAGTCTAGGATGTTTGGAAACTTCTGGATGTAATCCAGTGGTTCTCAACCTGTGGTCCATGGACACCCCCCCCCCCGGAAAATTTGAAAAACATTTGAAAAAATGTTATGATTTAAATCTTGAGTTAAGTCTTGGGGGTCCATGGCCACAAAAAGTATTTAAAGGGGGGTCTGTGGTGAAGTAAAGGTTGAGAACCACGGATGTAATCAATAGAAGTATCTCAAGGATAGGTTAGTCATGCACAATGTAACAATTTAATGTAAAGAATGAAACATTCTGCTCATTTCCAGATGTAAACATACAGTTTTAAAGTTCAGCAAGCTACCATTTTTTTAAAAAAAGAACATATATACAAAATTGCATCAGGCAGCTAAAATTTACACATCATGTAACTCAAACCCTTATATGACAAGGCCTAAAATTGGTCAGGCAATGAAGAGATTATGAACTTGAGATCATCTTATCCCTATTGGAAAAACTAACTTGGTAATATAATAGAAACTGAACCACAGAATTTTGATTCTGTAAAAGGTAGGGAACAACTGTTAATGCAACCAGTACATGGGGAAAATATTTAAGAAACAGAGAAACGTAACACTGTGAGTGAAGGAAACTTAAACAAAGACTAAGAAAATCTGCACGTTCAGTTTATTCCTAGAAAGTGACATTGAATACCAAATACTTGATGAACGTTTTAATTCTTGCTGAAAATTCACAGAACATTGGATAATCTAGACATGGATTTATTCCATGACGGAAGTCCAGGAGATGCTATGCCAGGAACTTCAAATAATTTCTCATTTGCTGATCAATCATGCAAGGATGGCTTAGTGTCTATTGAAAGACAAAGGTCACTCTTTTGAAGACAGCAAAGTCCACATTCTGGACAGAGAGGACCACTGGTTTGAAAGAGAGGTCAAAGAGGCCATCTATGTCAAAATTAAACAGCTCTCACCACCTATGTCCCGTTTACAACACCGTCCTTTCAGCATTTCCAAGAAGGCTCTACACCCATTTGCACCATTCAGGTGACTCTGAAGGCACAGATAAAGCTCCAAGTGGCCTCAATGACTCTCAGGAAGAGCGCTAACAAGCAGATGACTGCAAGGAACATAAATCCTTCCATCTTCCACCATTCAGTCAGAACTGAAGAAGCTTCTTGGGTGAGAAGCAAAACATTTTCAAGGAAAAAAAACCGAAGTCCAGTTCCCTTTTGAAAAAGCTCCTTTGGGACAAGGATGGCTTAACCTCAGCAAGGCTCCAACACCTTTCAAGTATACGTACCTGACGGTCTGACCAGCGGCATGCAGTGTATTTTGCATTGGGCAGTTGATACCTGCCTAAAGCAAAATGATTGACAGATGCCAATAAATAAGAATCAAATCTTTAAGACTTTTTTTTTATAAAAATCACAATCAAAATTTGGCTTCTAATATGCTTCATGGTGAACTCTGAATATCTGCTTCAGCTCTCATTCCTTCCTCAAACTTAAGAAAGCATGAGATGGATAAACGTTTTCTGCACAGCAATTCTCCATCACCGCTGGAAGCAAGCAAAGGGAATAATCTAACTTAACCAATTGCTTGTTTTAAAATATAGGAGGCAAAATGTATAACCTCGATGACGGGCCCGACCTTTGGGCCTCTGAGAGATGGCCAGGCAGGGTCAGGGGCCTCCATTACAAGACCAACAAGAGGCCCCTGGTTAAGTTTCTTGTTAAGTTTTTTGTTGGGTTAGGGAGGGGGGCGGGAAAAGAGTATGGCTGCTCGGGAAAGGCAGGCCTTCCGAGTGCCATAACGCAGGCCAGGCTTGGTGAGAAACGAGGACCAGTCGCCGACAATATCCGAAGGTGCACTGACGAACATCCTATTCCCAGGATGGTGGGGAACGGCAGAAGGTGCACAAACAGAGGGCCGCATCATCACCGGGAGTGTCATCTCCGCTCTGTACAAGCGGTGAGACGCTCCGACCCTCTGTACTTCCCCGGAGGACCCGGGAGCGAAGGTGTGCAGCCTCCTATGCTGAGGCTGGTCTACCTGAATGCCAGGTCCGTAGCTAACAAGGCACATCTTGTTCGTGACCTAGTGGAGAGCGAGCACGCGGACCTGGCTTGCATCACGGAAACCTGGCTGGGCCAAGAGGGTGGTGTCCCTCTAGTTGACCTCTGCCCGCCAGGTTTCCAGGTGCTGCACCAGCCTCGGACCCACGGGAGGGGCGGGGGAGTGGCAGTTATCATCAGGGAATCCCTTAGCCCGCGAGAGATCACCGTCCCTCAGATGGTCGGGTGTGAGTCTCTCCTACTGAGATACGGCCCGGGAGCGCAGTTGGGCCTGCTGCTAGCATACCTACCACCTAATCGTGCAGCAGCAGCCCTGCCCGAGCTACTCGATGTCCTCTCAGGGTTGGTGGTTGAATTCCCAAGACTCATGGTCTTGGGCGACTTTAACCTACCGTCCCTGGGAGGATCGTCCGATCTGGCTCGGGAGTTCATGGCTTCCATGACGGCCATGGACCTGTCGCAAATAATTTCTGGACCGACTCATGAGAGAGGCCACACCCCAGACTTAGTGTTCTTGTCTGGACGGTGGCGCGATGATTTCGGTGGGGGTGCCACGACTGTTATGCCCCTGTCATGGACCGATCATCACCTCGTGCGGCTAGACTTCCCCTTTGCCACCCCCCGCCGTGGGTGCACGGTGCCAACCAGATGGTACCGCCCTAGGCGCCTAATGGACCCTGATAGGTTCCAGGCAGCGCTTGGGGACGCACATGCACTCCCTGCTCACAGCTCGGCGGATGCCTTAGTGGAAGCCTGGGAGAAGGCAGCCACGGAGGCTCTGGACCGAGTTGCACCCATGCGGCCTCTGACCCGGCGCAGATCCCAGCGAGCCCCATGGTTCACCGCGGAGCTCCGGGAAATGAAGCGTCGGAGACGGGGCCTAGAGAGCCGTTGGAGATCCAGTCGATCCGAATCCGACCGATTGCGATTAAGAAGCCTCACCAGGTCTTATCTCGCTGCGATAAGGGTGGCAAAATCCAACTACTTTTCCACCCTCATCGCGTCCGCAGATAATCGCCCGGCTGCCTTGTTCAGGGTGACTCGCTCCCTACTGAACCAAGAGGTGAGGGAGGAACCCTTGCAGGGTCGAGCCGAGGAATTCGGTCAATATCTGCTGGATAAAATTGCTCGGATCCGAACCGGCCTGGACTCCAACTGGGCTGAGTTGGAAGAACAAGACATGGACAGTCTTGTCGACGTCACCTGGGAGGAATTTGATCCTGTGACTCCCAAGGAAGTGGACAGGATTATGAGGAGGTTGAGCTCCTCCACATGCTTACTGGACCCGTGCCCTTCCTGGCTGGCATATGCAGCTCGAGAGGGGACACGAGGCTGGTTCCTGGCGGTCATCTCCGCTTCTCTGAGTGAGGGTCACTTCCCCACCGCCTTGAAGGAGGCGGTGGTGAGACCTCTCCTCAAGAAGCCCACCTTGGACCCATCCTCATTGAATAACTTTCGTCCAGTCTCCAATCTTCGCTTCCTTGCGAAGGTTGTTGAGAGCGTGGTGGCGCACCAACTCCCTCAGATCCTGGACGAAGCGGTTTATCTAGACCCGTACCAATCGGGCTTCAGGCCGGGGTACAGCACGGAGACGGCATTGGTCGCTCTGATAAATGATCTCTGGAGAGCCCGGGACAGGGGCCATTCCTCTGTCCTAGTCTTATTAGACCTCTCGGCGGCTTTCGATACCATCGACCATGGTATCTTGCTGCGACGCCTCAGGGGACTGGGAGTGGGAGGCACGGTTCTGCGCTGGTTCTCCTCCTTTCTCCAGGGTCGCTCGCAGTCGGTGTTGGCAGGAGGACAGAGGTCGACCCCGAGGCCTCTCGCTTGCGGAGTACCTCAGGGGTCGGTCCTCTCGCCTCTCCTGTTCAACATCTACATGAAACCGCTGGGCGAGATCATTCGCAGCTTTGGAGTAGGGTACCATCAGTATGCTGATGACACCCAGCTTTTCATCTCAACTCCAAACAACATCAGTGATGCCCTCGACGTGATGTCCCGCTGCCTGAAAGCGGTCCGGGAATGGATGGGGAGGAACAGGCTTCAACTGAACCCGGACAAGACTGAATGGCTGTACGTACCGGCTAGCCAGGATACTCAGAACATCCCATCCCTTAACATCGGGGACGAGTTACTACCCCCTGTTGATAGGGCCCGCAACCTGGGTGTCCTCCTTGACTCGCAGCTCTCCCTGGAAGATCACATAGGAGCTGTGACCAAGGGGGCCTTCTCCCGGGTTCGACTAGTTCGCCAATTACGGCCTTATCTGGACCTGGATGCCTTACGTACAGTCACCCATGCTCTTGTGACCTCTCGCCTAGACTACTGTAACGCTCTCTACTTGGGGCTGCCCTTGAGATCCACTCGGAAGCTTCAACTGGTGCAAAGTGCAGCGGCGCGGACACTCTTGGGAGCCTCCCGATACTCCCATATCACACCTCTCCTCCGTGCGCTGCACTGGCTTCCAGTTGCCTTCCGTGTGAAGTTCAAGGTGCTGACAATGACATACAAAGCCCTACATGGCATGGGTCCGGACTACCTGCGGGAGCACCTTCTGCCAATGTCAACGCCCCACCGTCCTGTGCGCTCCCACAGAGAGGGCCTCCTCAGGGTGCCACCGCTCAAGGAATGTCGGCTGGTGGCCCCCAGGGGGAGGGCATTCTCAGTGGGTGCGCCAGCCCTCTGGAACAGCTTGCCAACCGAAATCCGGATGGCCCCCGACCTCCGCACCTTCCGGCGCGAATTAAAAACTTACCTGTTCCAGCAGTCCGGCCTGGCCTGATAGCTCTTATTGGGGTCCCAATTTGTATTTTACTATTGTTTGTTTTTCACTACGGTTCATTCTGTATGCCTATCTTATTCTGTACACCGCCCTGAGTCCCTCGGGAGAAGGGCGGTTTATAAAAACAAATAAATAAATAAATAAATAAATAATGTGAGGGAACTGTCCATGACCGAAGATCCAAAGATTTGGAAATCAGATTAATCAGATTCAAAATGACTGGGCAGGCTTGTTTTCCAGTAATTTTTTAAATCCTGGATTCCTGTAGAACCAAATGCATATTATGGTTACCAAATTTTTGTTCATTCTGATTTTCTTTCTCCTTTCAATCAGCCACATGTACAGTGCAATATATACCAGAGTCAATTTGTGGTGTTGGTTTTTGTTTTTTAAATGTGGATCACTTTTGCACCCTTACTCAATTTTTCAAAGGTCTACTAAAATTATACCCAGGAAGGAATATTTCCAAAATGTCTTTAGGAACCAAGTCCTGGTTTCTTAGTGCTTTACGAGCATTATTTCTTTTTTTTTCTTGCTCTCCTTTTACATATAACTGTACAAGGTAACATTTTTCAGGATGTGATGTGACCACATGAACCATTGACATTCCTTCTAGCTACCGATCACACACTGACTTGCTAGTTTGCATGACACTGCCAAAACAAAAGGACACTGTGCCCTATTTCTACAAGAACAGCAATTACAGCAACGGTTTTTAAGAGCTGCGATGCAAATATCCTTCCTTAAAATAAATGATTATTTGCCTGCTGGGAATCCCCAGTGATTCAGTGCATAAAACCACTCATGGCTCATGGAACGGCAGGAAAAGGCCACGGGTACAAACAGAAATGGAAAACTGGGGACACTTTGCAGGCATTATTCTTGAAATTAAAAATTGTGGCCACTGCTGTGTCGCCGTGGTCGGCCTGCTGTCACGTGACTGTCATTTCCAATCCTCCCTGCAGCTTCCTATAAAGAAAGTCAATGGGGAAGCCTGCGGGAAGTCAGAATTTGCTCCTGCACCCACTTGTTATTTTGCATGCCTGTGGTCATTCTATTTCTTTCTTTAGGTCCGGAACTATCTCTGAACGATGACTCAACTGGTAATAGGTTGTCTATACTGGTAGTCCTTGACTTACAACCATTTGTTTTAGTGACTGTTTGAAGTTACAATGGCACCGGAAACAAGTGACTTATGACCATTTTTCACACTTATGACCGTTGCAGTGTCCCAGGATCACTTGAATCCCTTTTGCGACCTTCTGACAAGCAGAGTCAATGGGGAAGCTGTGTTACTAACTGACCAACCGCAGTGGTTCACTTAACAACTGTGGCAAGCAAGGTGGCCAAATGGTGCAAAACTCACTCAACAACTGTCTTGCTTAGCAACAGAAATTTTGGGCTCAATTGTGGTCGCAAGTCAAGGGATACCTGTAATGGAGAAAACATTTGATGAGCGAGTAGAACAAAAATCTTGGAATATTGTTTGGAAAACAATATTATTATCCTGTTGGTGGCTGGCAAAGACCACAGATCTCCTTCTGTTATAGCCTACTACAGATTTATGCTGGGTAGAGAAGAAATCCCACTTTTCTCTCCAGCCCAACGCTTGCATTTACTTGCATTTGCTAAAGAACTAAACTTCCAGCTTCATAGATCAGTCAAGGCCAGCTAGATGCTGCTACCTGACGAGTCGCAACAGATACCTGTTGATTATGCATAGTCTTTTATCAAAGATCAGGAAAGAGATTGCTATAGGAAAAAACCTCAAGGGATCTGCTACAACAGGCAAGAAGATATAATGGAAAGTAAACTAATCTTCCAAATCTTTTTATTTCCCTCATTCTAATTTTCTGGTGGCAGTTATTTTAAGACCTACGCAAAACAGGACCCTTTGAAGAGCTGAATAAATAACAGAATGACCTCAGTCAGGAAAACAATAAGCAAATGATTTGCCAAACCAGCAAGCACACATCCAGGTACTACTGTTCATAATAATAATAATAATAATAATAATAATAATAATAATAATAATAATAATAATAATAATAATAATAATAATTAATAATAATAATAATAATAATTTAATTTCTATACCGCCCTTCTCCCAAAGGACTCAGCTGAAAAGATTGCAGACAGACCAAGCCCGTTTCTTCACTGTCACTGTGGAATCTTTCCCCACCAAAAATAAATAAATAAAATAAAATAAAATAAAAATCAATCAACAAAGCCCGAGATGACAGCTTTCACCGGTCTCTTCAAGCCAAAGGAAGCTACCTAAGAAACAAGACTTAGGGTTTTGTTTTTTAAAAAAAGAGGGGAAAGCTTTGCCCAAAAATCAAGAATACAGGGGTATAACCTCATACTGACCCGAGGGAAATTAAGGAAAGTGCCCCCCCTCCAAAGGAAATACAGTATGGCCAATTCCCTCTGCTTTTCTGCCAGGATTCAGAAAACAACATAGTCCTATCTCCTCCCACCAGCTTTTAATGATTTAGTCATTTCAATAATCCTGGTCTTAGTGTCCCCTTTAATATAATTGCACTGTTTTTAATTTGGTTTTCTAACCAATACATTTTATTGCTGCAAGCTACAAAGGTACTAAGGCTATTATATGGGCACAATGAGATATACATTTAATAACAAATAAATAATCCCTGACTTCCAAGTAGAAGCAGTCCTCAGTTTACAACCTTCACTTAGTGACCATTCCAATGTACAACAGCAATGAAAAATGTGACTTCCACACTTAACGACCGCTGCAGCTTCCCCCATGGTCACAAGATCAAAATTCAGACGCTTTGCAACTGACTCATATTAATTTATTTCCTGCCTGAGCGGGTGGGTTAGACTAGATGACCTCCAAGGTACCTTCCAACTACTACTACTACTTTTTCTTCTTCTTCTCTATATTATATTATATTATATTATATTATATTATATTATATTATATTATATTATATTATATTATATTATATTATATTATATTATTATATTATTATATTATATTATATTATATTATATTATATTATATTATATTATATTATATTATATTATATTATATTATATTATATTATATTATATTATATTATTGTCATCACGTGATCCCCTTTTGTGGACTTTCTGACAAGCAAAATCAGTGGGGAAGCCAGATTCATTTAACAACCGTGTTACTAACAACAATTGCAGTGATTCACCAAACGTCGTAAAATGGGGCAAAGCTCACTTAACAAATACCTTGCTTAGCAACAGCCCAACATTGGGCTCAATGGCTGGCGTAAGTGGAGGACCACCTGTAATACTGAAACCCTCAAAAGGCAGAGAGAGACTTCCTTGAAGATAGAATAGAATAGCATAACAGAGTTGGAAGGGACCTTGGAGGTCGTCTAGTCCAACCCTGTACCATTTCAGACAAATGGTTGTCTAATCTCTTCCTAAAGACTTCGTGTTTTTAAGAAGATTACTTCCCATGGCAACATTTCAGCTTTAAGTTCACCTGACAGCAGCAGCTTTCAATGACCTTCGATTATATCTCACTCACAGAAAAGCTGTGGGCTTTCCTGCAAACTTCATGATAGCCATCTCTGATATCCAAACATGGGCTAAAGACTCCCACGTTGTGCTTCTTCACCAGAAGGCAACCACAACCATTATTTCCTGTTCGTCTGATGCTGTTCATAGGGTAGACTACCTCTGCATTAAGGGACGCGGTGGCTCAGTGGGTTAGGATGCTGAGCTTGTCGATCAGAAGGTCAGCAGTTTGGCGGGTCGAATCCCGAGTGCCGCGTAACAGAGTGAGCGCCTGTTACTCGTCCCAGCTTCTGCCAACCTAGCAGTTCGAAAGCACGTAAAAATGCAAGTAGAAAAATAGGGACTGCTCCGGTGGGAAGGTAACAGAGCTCCATGCGCCTTTGGCGTCTAGTCATGCCGGCCACATGACCACGGAGACGTCCTCGGACAAGCGCTGGCTCTTCGGCTTTGAAACGGAGATGAGCACCGGACCCTAGAGTCGGAAACGACTAGCACGCATGTGCGGGGGAACCTTTACATTTACCTCTGCATTCTTGAAGTGACCATTCTTGAGTCTGAAATATATCAAATAAGAGGATTCAATCTGGGTCGGTCACTGATCAGAGGTTTTATCTTCCAAACTTTTGAACCCGTGATGGCGCCCCATCCTCGGGGAACTTCTCTTAGATTGGATCCTGTAACATTATCCTGGGACATGTATATCAATCGGAATAGAGCTGAAAGGGACCTGGGAGGTCTTCTAGTCCAACCCCTTGGTCAAGCAGGAGACCCTATACCATTTTCTTGAAAACCTCCAGGGATGAAGCATCTACAACTTCTGTAGGCAAGCAGTTTCACTGGTTAACTGTTCTCACTTGTCAGGAAATTTCTCCTTATTTCTAGGTTGCTCCTCTTCTTGATTCGTTTCCATCCATTGTTTCTTGCCTTCTGGTGCTTTGGAAAGTAGTTTTGACCCCCCCTCTCTTTGTGGCATATTACTATCATGTCACCCCTAGTCCTTCTTTTCTCTAGACTACCCATACTCAGGCCCTACAACCATTCATGTTTTAGTCTCCAGGCCTTTAATCATCGCAGTTGCTCTTCTCTGCACTTTTTCCATATTTGCCTTCATTCATATCAAAGACCCTCCACAAATTGACTGGATTGTGCACAGATCTCACAGCCACACTCATTCACAAGGGAGTCCATCTGGATTCCTGGAATGGTCACATTAACGATCCCAATCACAGATCAATAATGGAAATGAAAGTTTCACTAGAAGACTAATTTGATGCTTTACAAACAGCCTAATACTTCCATGTCCTTGTTAAAACAGCCCCTCAAATGAAAAGACCACCGTCACAAAAATAACAACCGACAGAAAAGCCGAGGGTCGTTGAAAGGGCCAAATCCACGAGATACAAATTTTCTTTCTCTTTTGGTTCAGCTTTTCTATTCAGAGATAAACATCTTCAAGTAAGGTTGAAACTCACTCGCTAACCTTCCTTCCTAATGCATGCCTCAGCTTGCAAGCCTATCAATCCCTCAACCGTAAAAAAGGTAAAGGTTCTCCTGCACATGCATGCTAGTCGTTTCCGACTGTAGGGGCCGGTGCTCATCTCCGTTTCAAAGCCGAAGAGCCAGCGCTTGTCCAAGGATGTCTCTGTCATCATGTGGCCGGCATGACTAGACGCCAAAGGCGCACGGAACGCTGTTACCTTCCCACTGGAGTGGTCCCTATTTCTCTACTTGCATTTTTACGTGCTTTCGAACTGCTAGGTTGGCAGAAGCTGGGATGAGTAACAGGCGCTCACTCTGCTACGCGGCACTCGGGATTCAACCTGCCAAACTGCTGACCTTCTGATCGAGAAGCTCAGCGTCCTAACCCACTGAGCCACCGCGTCCCTCCCTCAACTGTAGATGGAGCTAAAAATAAATAGGTTAGTCCTTTTTCTTTGGGTTAGAAGACACAGCTTAGACCAGGGCTATTCAAACTCGGCCCTTTTATAACTCATGGACTTCAACTCCCAGAATTCCCCTGCCAGCATAGCTGAGTTGAAATCCTCCACAGTTACCAAGGTCAAGAAACACTGGCTTAGGCTAATTCTGCATTTTCTTTCATCTCGTTCCCCGGCACCTTACTTCATGGTCAAAGAGATTTTTTCCCCCAGACCACCACTTTATATGATGCATTCAGCAATGTTGCACGAAGATCCTGATGGACCTTGATGAAGACAGGTCCATGGTTGTATATTTTTCCACCACTCATCCTGTAACTTCTAGAAATCTGTCTATCCCTCTGAAATGTTTCTGGCTTTTGGGAAAGCTGAATGGCCTGTCCAATATACCGGACAGCACTTTTGGTATCAACAGCTAGAAACTCCCTTTCCCCACCATATGGTGTATTTTAAAGACTAGGGGTGACATAATAGCAGTCTTCCAACATCTGAGGGGCTGCCACAAAGAAGAGGGGTGGTGGTGGTATCAATCTATTTTCCAAAGCACCAGAAGGCAAGACAATGGATGGAAACTAATCAAGGAGAGAAGCAACCTAGAATTAAAAAGAAATTTCCTAATGGTGAGAACAATTAACTAGTGGAACAAACTGCCTCCGGAAGCTGTAAATGCTCCATCACTGGAGGTTTTAAAGAAGAGACTGGACAGCCGTTTATCTGAAATGATAGAGGATCTCCTACTTGAGCAGAAGGTTGGACTAGAAAACTTCCAAAGTCCCTTCCAACTGTTATTCTGTTGTTTGAAATTCACTGGGGGAATTTTTGTCCAGACCCCTGGCTCTGCCTACCTACGTTCAGAGCATCACTGTAAGCACAACATAATGAAAATGTCAACAACATTCCCTAGAGCTCACTGGGATCAAAACGGGGTACACACAAAATTCCATAATCTATCTTAGAATAGAATAGAGCTGGAAGGGACATTGGAGGTCTTCTAGTCCAGCCCCCAGCTCAAGCAGGAGAACCTACACCATCTCAGACAAGTGACTGTCTAGCCTCTTCTCAAAAATCTCCAGTGATGGAGCGCCCATGATTTCTGGAGGCAAGCTGTTCCATTGGTTAATTGTCCTCACTGTCAGGTAGTTTCTCCTTAATTCCAGGTTGATTCTCTCTTTGATCAGTTTCCAACCATTATTTCTCGTCCTTCCCTCTGGTGCTTTGGTGAACAATGTGACCCCCTCTTCTTTGTGGCAGCCCCTCAAATCCTGGAACACTGCTATCATGTCTCCCCTATTTCTTCTTTTCTTCAGAGCAGCCAGACCTAAGTTCTGCAGCCCTTCTTCGTATGTTTTAGTCTCCAGGCCTTGGATCATCTTAGTTGCTCTTCTCTGAACTTTTTCCAAACTCTCAACATCTTCTCTTTGTGTGCTCATACTATACGGTCCTGGAACAAGCATATGGCTTATGGTGGCCCTCATTTCTTCTTCTTTTGGAAATTCTTTGGGTTGCGCTGCATTAGGATGAAAGGACAGCTGTGATTCCCTGAGAAGAGAATCAAGGATAGGAGTCACGTGGCTGAGCTTCCTGGCTCGGGGATGTTTTCAGGCCGCTACTTCACCCCCCCCCCCGTGTCTTTTTTTTTTTAATAACACCAGCTTTGAAAACTACAGCAGTGCTTGGAAGAGTTGAAATGAACAGTTGAAATCCTCTTCCCAAGAGACACGTTAGCAACGCCACTGAAACACAAGCGTCAACTTCATTGTGCTGTTCCACTTTTCGACAAACCATCTTTGCAAGAGAAGGCACTCTGCCCTACTCCTGGGCCCAATGTGATGCGTCACACTCTCAGCTCTGCTGCAGAGCTGAGAGGCAGAAACGAGATTTTTTGGGGGGGGAAAAAGCCTGCAAATTTCCTGTACAGGAAGTCGTCGGCTTACAACAGTTCACTCAGTGACTGCTCAAAGTTACAATGGCACTGGAAAAAGTGACTTATGCCTGTTTTTCACACGAGCGTTGCAGCACCCCTCCCTCCCCCACGGTCACATGATCAAAATTCAGACGCTTGGCAGCTGACATTTATGACGGTTGCAGTGTCCCTGGGATCACATGACACCCCCCCTTTTACGACCTTCTGACAAGCAAAGTCAATGGGGAAGCCAGCTTCACTTAACAACCCCGTTACTAACTTAGCAAGGTGCAATGATTCCCTGTGGCAAAAAAAAGATGTGGCGCAAAATTCACTTAACAAATGTTTCGCTTAGCAACAGAAAATCTGGGGTCAATTGTGGTCACAGGTTGAGGAGTACCTGCAGGATGGTACGGCATGATGAATGGGAAGGAATTCTGCAAATATAATAGCCCCAGTTTGGACAGAAGTTGAAATCATGAAAAGAAAGCAAAGGGGGTGTGTGTGGAAACACTTTGGAATGGATAATAAAATAGCATAAAAATGGAAGCTTCCTCTGGACAAATATTACTAGTGGAAGGTTGGTGAAAGGAAGACATATCCCTTGTCCTAAATCTGTTTTTAAAAGGTCCCTGGAAGTTTTGGAGGCACTGACTCGTTTCCTGTATGTTCATTAAAGTCTACTTCATTTCCCCAGTGTTCCAGACAAGGAGCTGTGTTTGTTTTGAACATGCTGCTATGGAATCCTGGTGTCCATTTTAGCAGTGGAAAGGAAGGATCATATATGAAACCTGGGCTGTGAAAATCCAAAGGATCACCGGAGGGCAGCAGAGAGAGACAAAAGAAAACTCTTTGCTGGCCCCCTAGTGGGCATCTGGGATGCTGCGCTCAAAGTCTGGAAATTCTAGCAAAAAATAGAAGTTAGCTAGGAAAAAAGTTCTATGAAATTCATTACATTTTTACTTTTGGGAAGTAAACAGACACAGTGGATCTAGAAAGCCTACACGCCCAGGGCCAGCAAGGTCCTAAAACAAATGTCTCCCTTTTCAACAGAAATTTTGGGTTCGATGGTGGTCGTAAGTTGAGGCCTACCTGCACTCCAAAACCAAGTGGTAGGAGAACTTCAACAATGCAACGTGCCATCATCGCAGAGCAGGCACTCTGATTTATTTATTTTATTTTTATTAATTTATTTATTTTTTAATTCCATTTATATCCCGCCCTTCTCCGAAGACTCAGGGCGGCTTACAAGCTTAGCAGTAGCCTTCATTCTATGTATATGCCTGCTTGTTAGGGCTTTCACACACACACCCCAAGCGGCATTATTACAAAGTCAGCTTAATTGCCCCCAACAATCTGGGTCCTCATTTTACCTACCTCGGAAGGATGGAAGGCTGAGTCAACCTTGAGCCTGGTGGGACGCGAACCTGCACTAATTGCAGGCAGCTGGTGTTACTTAAGGAGGCATTAGCCCACTGCTCCGCCAAGGCTCTTTTATCCTTTGTGACTGCGTTCAATCCCATTTAAATTTCACGTTAAGCTGCTTTCCAGGAGCCAGCAGCAGTTAACTTCCACGGACAACGGGGGGGGGGGGGGGGGGGGGGGGAAAGGAAGTCAGATTTCCAAGGCTCTCCACAACTGTCCTAAGCACAAAGTAGCAGACTCCTGTTCCTTTCCAATTTCCCGTAGTCTGAAACTCTTCACCAAGGGTTCCCCATTTTTACGCAGACCACCAGGCTCACTTCTTATGTCCCTGTGTGGTCTTATCCTTTAATTGTGAAAAAGACAAATTACAGGGAGCAATTTGGGGAAAACAACAACAACAACCCTGCAATCAACAGCCGCTGCCTGGAATTATTAAAACCAGATATACTGGCTCCGATCATCCCAGTAACACCCCACCCCACCTCTAACCGTCATGGAATTTCTCCTGCTCTTCCAATTTCTTATTTAATTTCTCCCTTTGCTTGAATTTTAGGCTGTCAACTCTCCAGCTGGAATAGTTCTGTTCTATATTCCAGAGGTCCCCAACCTTTTGGGCACCAGGGACCGGTTCCTTGGAGAGAGGTTTTTCTGTGGACCGGAGGGCGCGTGGTTTTGTGTGCTGCCTGCATCCCGCGGATGAGGCTTTGCTTGTTTGTGCGGACCAGCTGCTGGCATGCTGCGGCCTGGTACCGGTCCACGGACCGCGGGTTGGAGACCCCTGCTGTACTCTATAAAGTCTGAAAGGCACAGGTAGACCTCGACTTAACAACTGTTCATCGAGTGACCGTTCAAAGTTACAACAGCACTGAAAAAAGTAACTTATGACCGCGTTTCATACTTAAGACCATTGCAGTAGCCTCAGGGTCACATGATCAAAATTCAGATGCCTGGCAATTGACTTGTATTTGTGACGGTTGCCGTATCCTACGGGTCACGATCTGATGCGTAAAGTCCACGGGGAAATCAGATTCACTTCACAACCGAGTTACTAACTTAACAACCGCAGGGATTCACTTAACAACTGTGGCAAGAAAGATTGAAAGGTGGGGCAAAACTCCCTTAACAAAGATCTCACTTAGCAGCAGAATTTTTCCCCGGTTGTTACGTTGAGGACTGCCTCTTGTGTTTTGTTCGCAGCCTGCAGATGCATTGTGCTCAAGCACGTAAATCAGGGACCTTCAAACTTGGCCCTTTTAGAACTTGTGGACTTCGACTCCCAGAATTCCTCAGCCAGGCACGCTGGCTGGGGAATTCTGGGAGTCCACAAGTCATAAAAGGGCCAAGTCTGAAGACCCCTGACGTAAACAAAGCAGAACACTCTGGAACTCGGAAACATTATTAAGGAAAATCAAACTGCGATGTGCATAAGAAGGAAACTCTTTTTCTGATCCCATTTCTGAACCCAGATTTCCCTTCAAGCAAGAATCTTAAGAAACTTTTTAGGACTGTTTAAATGTCAGAACCACTGTCATAAGCAGACACACAATTATGTCAAAATGCATGCTATTACTTTAACAGTACAGTGTATGCACATTATTGCTAGTTCAAACTCAAGGACTAGTCAGCATCTCTGCCCTGTCTTTGTCCTACTCAAGCTTACCAGGCAATGAAAGAGAGGTTCTTTTGCGGAAGGTCTGCCAGAACGGAGCACTCCCTACTTCACCTGGATCTCTGAAAAAGGCCACTGGGACACCCAAAATAAAATTTCCTAAGGACCCCCAATGGGACACCATCAGTCAAAACTCCCCTGTGAACTTTCCTCCACTCCTACCTGCTTATTCCGAATATGTTTTAAGGTAAAGGAAGGCGGCAGCGGGCCTGCACAGGCTGGAAGGTAAGCTGGTCGCTGGCAGCCCCCGTCTCCCTTAAGATGCCACTAAAAAGATTATTTATTTTATATCCCCCCCTTTATTATTTTTTACGAATAACTCAAGGTGGCGAATATGTCCAATGCAACTCCCACCTCGTTTTTCCTAAAACAACAGCCCTGTGAGGTGGGTTGGACTGAGAGGGAGGGACTGGCCCGAAGTTACAAAACCATTTTTCATGCCTAAGGTGAGACTAGAACTCACTGCCTCCTGGTGATTGGTCTGAAGTTACCCAGACATCTTTCCTGCCTAAGGCGAGACTAGAACTCACTGTCTCCTGGTGATTGGCCTGACGTTACCCAGCCATTTTTCATGCCTAAGTTGAGACTAGAACTCATGGCCTCCTGGTGATTGGCCCGAAGTTACCCAGCCATCTTTCCTGCCTAAGGCGAGACTAGAACTGATTTGATTTGATTTATTATATTTATATGCCACCCTTCTCCCTAAAGACTCAGGGCGGCTCACAACAATAAAAACTAAAAAAGAACATGAAAATACAAAATTTGAAAAAGAATTAAACAGTACATATGAAGTTACCCAGAGGGAGGGACTGGCCCGAAGTTACAAAACCATTTTTCATGCCTAAGGAGAGACTAGAACTCACTGCCTCCTGGTGATTGGCCCGAAGTTACACAATCATCTTTCCTGCCTAAGGCGAGACTAGAACTCACTGCCTCCTGGTGATTGGCCCAAAGTTACCCAGCCATCTTTCCTGCCTAAGGCGAGACTAGAACTCACCGTCTCCTGATTACTAGCCAGCTGCTTTAACCTCTCAAACAAACAGGCTCTGATCCGCCATTTGTGAACTGATGAGCAGGGGCCCTGGGACTGCTCGTGCGGGAGAGGGACTCAGCCAATAAAACAACAATTCTAAGACTGGCAGAATGAATTTAAGACTTTAAGAACGACTGCTCGACAAGATGTGAAAAATAATTTGTCAACCTGTTGTGAAATGATGTGGTAAACTTCTGCCAAGTTCAGAAAGTTCTTGAAGAAGCTGCAAAACACAAGGCATTTTTTAATGATCCAGATTGCTCTGTTTTACACATTCCATCTCAAAGCATACATCCTGCGCTGAAGTTACATTTTATTGAGGTGCAAATGGCAATACATGTGTCAGTGGGTATTTTTTTTTTTTTGGAAACAGACGTTTTTGCTTTGGTTTGCTTTCTCTCCCTTCACACGTTATGCTTTTGTATAGTACAGTAAAAAAAAGGGAATATGTCTTACCCATCCAGGAAAAATTAATTCCACATTAAAAAGAGTCAGAGAATACCTTTTTTACCCCTTTGAGATCATCCGAGCAGATGTGGACAGTTAACAATGGCTAAATTGCTCATTATTCAGAAAATGCAATTAGGGCTACTCAAAATAATTTAAAAAACAAAAACAAAACTTCAGTGCTGGTTCATCTCACAAAATCCGGTTTTGCGTCGCTTTGTAAACTAAGCTTCATGAATGGGATGAAATGTTCTAGAGAAGTTTTTCAAACCTGGCAGGATGGCGGCGCGGGGGGGGGGATTCCAACGCCCAGAATTCCGCAGTCACAATGTTGTGTGGGGGAATTCTGGGAGTTGAAGTCTTTCATCTTAAAGTTCCCAAATTTGAAAGAAAAAATTTCTCTATTGCAGATTATTTTCTCGCTTTAAATTATCCTGTACTAGCAAAGCCACCTAATTCTAGAACTGCGTTGTTATTCCTCAATTACGAAGGCGAACATAGGAAGCCACAGAAGAGAAGAAATGGGGAATAAAAAACAGGGTGTCCTGTGCTGTATGGAAATACAGAACACCAGTGTATTCGAAAGCATGAAATCCTAAAAGTTTAAAAAAAAACGGGAGTGCCATTATAAGCGCCAGTTTTTGGACAAAACATCTGCCATTATTTGCCAACAGCTAAGGCGGCATATGGGACTCAGTGGCTCAGTGGGTTAGGATGCTGAGCTTGTCGATCAGAAGTCGGCAGTTTGGCGAATCCCGAGTGCCACGTAGCAGAGTTGAGCGCCTGTTACTCATCCCAGCTTCTGCCCACCTAGCAGTTTGAAAGCACATAAAAATGCAAGTAGAAAAATAGGCACCGCTCCGGTGGGAAGGTAACAGCGTTCCGTGCGCCTTTGGCGTCTAGTCATGCCGGCCACATGACCACGGAGACGTCCTCGGACAAGCGCTGGCTCTTCGGCTTTGAAACGGAGATGAGCACCGGCCCCTAGAGTCAGAAACGACTAGCACGCATGTGCGGGGGAACCTTTACCTTTGGCGGCTTTGCCAACGTTTCCAGCAAGACCTAATATAACCAGCCATACCGATTCTATGCAAAAATAAATAGCATCCATGTGAACGCAGGATGGAAAGACAGCTGGGAGCTAAAATTTAAAACATATTTCTCTGTATGTTTCTGGGGAAAATATTACGGTATTGGTGCGATCAGGGTAAAAGCTAAAGGGAGGCTTAATGGAATTCCAAAGTCCTGCCCAGCCCAAATATGAACCCAACGTGAAATTCCTATTTGCCCTTTCTGAGCTGCAGGGAAAAGGGGGGCCCAACGTGTGTCTATCAAGCATCAGTTCCAGTTTAAACTGAATTTCAATTTGAAATCGGAGAAGAAGGTGGAGTGTAAATGAGGGAAAGAAAAAGGATAAATGACTGAGTCGGGGCTTCTAAGCTGGAGGACAAAATGCTCATGGAACATGGAAGAGAGAGAGAGAGAGAGAGAGAGAGAGAGAGAGAGAGAGATTTTCTTCTTCACATGATATATATATAGGTAGTCCTCGATTTACGACTGTAATTGAGCCGGAATTCATTGTGCTGGTCGTTAAGCAGGTTATCATCGGAGTGATCCAATTTTATGACTTTTTTGCGGCAGCTGTTAAGTGAATCATGATGGCCTTCAAGGGAATCCATTGTCCACAATGGGCTTTCCCCCCACCCCAAGAACCTGGAAGTAAATACTGGTAAATTGTGGCCAGGTAAATGGCCGTACAGGAAGGCTGGTTGCCAGGCAACCAAAATGAAATCACATGACCTCAAGGTGAGGGGGAGCAGCCACCAGGACTTTTAAGTCTGTGTCATAAGTACAGGCAGTGCTTGACTTACAACGGTTCCATTTAGTGTTCAAACTTATCACGGCCCAAATCTAAGTGATTTATGACCATTTTTCACACTTACGAATGCTGCAGCGTCCCTGTGGTCATGGGTTCAAAGTTCAGGCACTTGGCAACTGACTCATATTTAAGACGGTCGCAGTGTCCCTGGGGGGGGGTGTCACGTGATCCCCTTTTGCGACCTGCTGACAAGCATAGTCAATGGGGAAACCAGATTCACTTAACAACCGTGTCACTAACTAACAACTGCAGTAAGTCAATTAAAAAATGTGGCAACAAAGGTCATAAAATGGGGCAAAACTCACATTAACAGACTTCTCGCTTAGCAACATAAATTTTGGGGTCAATTGTGGTCATAAATTGTGGTCGTAAGTAGAGGACTACCTGTATCATCTTTTGGGGGTCCATTGTTATCTTCAATCAGCTGAGTGACCGGTTATAAATTGAGGACCACCTGTACTTGTGTGCAAAAATTAAGACTTTCCCCAGATCTTCCTTTCCGACATGAACAAAGACATGAGATGGTTTTCAGTTCTGTCAGCTGAAGCTATGCTAAGTCACGATTTTGGATTTCTGGACTTCAGAAACTCCAATGCCTGCAGTCCATGTAAACCTCGAGACACAATCTCTCAAAAAAGCAGAAGCATCTTCAAAAAGGTGGCAACAACAGGTCGGTTTATGAAGCAGAACCGTTGGAAAAACTGGACCCTTACTCTCTAATCCTTCGGCTTTTGAGTCATTAATCCAATAGTATCAAAGTTAAGGATAAAAATATCTCACACTGGGAAATCATTCTGACAGATCATCCGTGCTCCTTAATTCAGATCTCTTTGTAGGTGGAGGAGAAATCACCCAAGGTTTTCTGCATAGGGATTCATAACAGAGTAAAACAACTGTTGTTTCCATTCCATAGTGTTGAAGCAGGTCATATCTCCTCTGTCATTCTCAGCTGTTCACAAAAATGACCAGCTTCTGAGCTACAGGACTTTAATAAAAAACATGCTAAAATAAAATGGTCAAAAATGGAAGAGATCTTACTCCTTTAAATGTCAGTTACCCAAATGAAGTACATTTGCGCATCACTTTAAGCTAGGAATCCTAGTTTTACAAAGTCACAAATGTGCAGAATTTTAGGCCGCTGCGTGCAGCTTTTTATCCACTGGTTGTGACATGGGGTTTCTTCAAACGTTCGGTAACACAATTTCTTTCTAGGCACCGGACAAATTGAACAACACAAAAAGGCTTTGCAACATAAAAGATCAAACACATGCACACGCCAGCATAACGTTTAATATATAGCATGACTTAGCATGCCTAATTAAAGGAAAACTGGAGTTGCTACTGTCTCATGGGGATTAAGGGCAGATGCAGATTCAAGGCACAATGAAAATTTCAAATCCCAAGGGAACCTTTGGGAAAAATATTTTCTTTCAGTCTCCTTCAAACCTTCCAGCAGAAAAGCTCTTGCAGGGAGGACAAAGAAAGATCAAATGAGTAAATAGCTAGGAATATACAAGTAGTCCTCGGCTTATAACCATTTGTTTAGTGACTGTTCAAAGTTGCACTGAAGAAAGGGGCTTAGGATTGTTTTTCAGACTTATTATGCTATAAGCCAATATCTCCCAAATGTTCCTCTCAAAACCACTTATCGGAAAGTTGAGATAGAGATAAAGCACTATACATCCATTTCAATGTCCCTGTTGTGATTGGGTAATGAATTTGTGCGTTGTTACCCAAAGAAAAACCACTTTTTGCCCACGTTTGGGAAATACTGCAATAAACCCAAAGCTGCAAGGTCGAAATGTTGCAGCAGTTTTCCACACATGGTGTGTTGCTGACTCACCCAAGCAGAAGTCACAAAGAAGGGGGGGGGGAGTGCTGCACCTATATTGTGGTTCCTGAAGTCGGCATTCCTGCTTAAAGTGATGCACAAACCGGGAGGTTGCACTGGTCTCAAACTAACAAACTGAGAAAAACACAGGCTGAGAGAAGTACACCTTGCAGAGAAGCAAATAAGAGTATCCAGGGCTTTTTTTCTCATAGAACGCTCAGAACGGAGTTCCGGCACCTTTTTTGGATGGAACCTTGTAGGGTAGGCAAGGCGGGTTGTATGACATGTGTGAGTTCCGGCACCTTTTTCTTTTACAAAAAAAGCACTGAGGATTAGATCAGGGCTCTTCAAACTTGGCCCTTTTATGACTCGTGGACTTCAACTCCCAGAATTCCTCAGCCAGCAATGCTGGGAGTTGAAGTCCACAAGTCAGAAAAGGGCCAGGTTTGAAGAGCCCTGGATTAGATTGTGATTCCACAACCCTTGCCGAAAGATCCTGTTCTCCAGACCTTAATTAAAGGGGGTCGTAAGAAAATGGGTCATTTCCACTAAGATTTTTGGAAAAGAAACACCGGTAGTCCTTAACGTACGACCACAACTCAGCCCAAAATTTCCGTTGCTAAGTGAGACAGTTGCTCAGTGAGTTCTGCCACCCTTGTTAAGTGAATCCCTGCAGCTGTTAAGTTAGTAACCTGGTTGTTAAGTGACTCTGGCCTCCTCATTGACTTTGCTTGGTCAGAAGGTCACAAAAGTCGATCACGTGACCCTGGGAGGCTGCGGCCGTCATAAACACAGGCCGGTTGCCGAGTGTTTGAATTTCGATCACATGACCATGGGGATGCTGTAAGGATTGCAAGTGTGAAAAACCGTCATAGGTTCCTTTTTTCCGGTGCTCTTGTAACTTGACACCGTCGCCAAAGGAGTGGTTGCTAAGTCAACCATTCCCCTGTGATAGGAAATCGGGTTAAGCAACACTTCACAATAATGGAAGTTAGCGTGATGTAGAGGTGGACTGCAACTTCTCAAGGGAACCACAAGGTGGTCACAAACCATGGTTCTACTTGGCAAAGTGGGCCAGGGTGGGATCTCATTAGCAAAGAAGGCAGCTTTCTTCTGAGGCTCTTGCTCCTTAAATTCATAAATTAATGGACAATGGTGGCAGAATATCGATTTCCTTTACGAGATGATTTCTTGGCATTAGTAACCCTGGTTGCCTAAGGAGAAAATTAAGATCCCACAGCAAATCAAAGGAAGCCTACTTCCCCGCCTGTCTACCCTGGTTCTTTCTTCCTCAAAGGAGGAGAAAAATGGCAGGCGATAAAAGAGCATGGAAACTGGGATTCCTGCCTTGAATGGTGGCTGAAGGAGATCTGATCCCCACAACCTCTATCATCTTTGAGAACCCAACCTGCTCCTCATCTACAATCCTGTGACAATTCTGGGGGCTTGACGTCCACGTTTCTTAAAGAGGCCAAGGCTGAAAAGCCTTGGTCTAGAGAGAAATGAGAAAACAGGTAACAACTATGCACAGGCTAAAGTTATGCACAGGAACCCAAGAGAATTGTTTCCTGTTTAAAGACCACTATTGTTCTATTAGCTTTTATATATATATACATATGATTTCATGCTTGTAAAATCTGGTTCCAAGCAAACTGAGTTGATCAATTTATGGACGAAGAGTTTCTTGCTGTTGTTAGGCTTTTAGCACTGCCCAATCTTTTAATTGACAATTGGCTCATAACACACCTGACAGCAACGAAGCAAGTGGTGGATGTAAACTTACAATATAATCTTGCACTGGGACAACACTTAGCAAAGTCTTTTAAGTGTGTCTACTTAAAAGCAAGATGCACTTTGAAACCAATTTTGTTATGAAACGAATACTACTTTTTAAAATGCTAGGCTTCCTTGCTTGCAATTATTAGAGCAGAATTAGTTTTTGATGTGAAACAGGGAGGTATCTTTTGCTATAGTCCTGCGAGTCCCTTGGACTGCAAGGCGATCAAACATTAAGAAAAACAAGATCATGGCATCCGGCCCTCTCAATTCCTGGCAAATAGATGGGGAAGAAATGGAGGTAGTGACAGATTTTATTTTCCTGGGCTCCAAGATCACCGCAGATGGGAATTGCAGCCAAGAAATTAAAAGACGCTTGCTCCTGGGGAGGAAAGCCATGGCAAATCTAGACAGCACACTAAAAAGCAGAGACATCACCCTGTCAACAAAAGTGCGTATAGTCAAGGCTATGGTCTTCCCAGTTGCAATGTATGGCTGTGAAAGTTGGACCATAAGAAAGGCTGAGCGCCAAAGAATTGAGGCCTTTGAACTACGGTGCTGGAGAAGACTCCTGCGAGTCCCTTGGACTGCAAGGCGATCAAACCGGTCAGTCCTAGAGGAGATCAACCCTGACTGCTCTTTAGAAGGCCAGATCCTGAAGTTGAAACTCAAATACTTTGGCCGCCTAATGAGAAGGAAGGACTCACTGGAGAAGAGCCTCATGCTGGGAAACGTTGAGGGCAAGAGAAGAATGGGACGACAGAGAATGAGGTGGCTGGATGGAGTCACTGAAGCAGGAGGCCTGAGCTCAAAGGGACTCCAGAAGATGGTAGAGGACAGGAAGGCCTGGAGGAACGTTGTCCATGGGGTCGCGATGGGTCGGACACGACTTCGCAGCTAACAACAACAACAGGCTTTGCTATGTTCATAATTTCCCATTCAATGGAATATTTTGCTTCTTAAATACAGGTGTTCCTCAACTTACAACAGTTTATTTAGTGACCGTTCAAAGTTACGACGGCACTGAAAAAGCAACTGACGGCCATTTTTCATAATTATGACCACTGCAGCATCCCCATGGTCACATGATCAAAATCTGGCTCACAGTTATGACGGTCGCAGTGTCCCGGGGCTCACGTGATCCCCTTTTGCGACCTTCCATCAAGCAAAGTCAATGGGGGAAGCCAGATTCACTTAACAACCATGTTACCAACCTCACAACTGCAATGATTCACTTAACAATTGTGGCAAGAAAGGTCATAAAATGGGGCAAAATTCACTTAACAAATTTCTCGCTTAGCAACATAAGTGTTGGGCTAAATTGTGGTCGTAAGTCAAGGATTTACCTGTATGTAGAGAGTGAGCAAGATGATTTTGACTGAAGTATGCAGGTGCTGTTGCCTAGCAAAGGGCCTAAATCATTATTTAAGTCCAGGATGCCCAAATAACATTCATCTATGGGTTAGACCAGAGGTAGGCAACCTTGGCTCTTGTGGACTTCAACTCCCAGAATTCCTGAATCAGCTTGGCTGGTTCAGGAATTCTGGGTATTGAAGTTCACAAGTCATAAAAGCGCCAAAGTTCCCCACCCCTGGGTTAGACAGACATCTCCCTAATTTGCTAGTTATGTAAGGAGGAGGAAGAAATAAAGCACATTCAGACTGGCAAGATTCTGTTAATTATAGCCAATCTCAATAAAAGTAGTTCCAGCCTTCCCATGGAGTTGATTTCCTGGTTTGGAGTTCCTTACCTAGTGAGTTGTAACATCTCCTCTTTAAATAAACAAATAACCAAGAATTGTCCATTTCACTGAACGGAAATTATTATCTACTTGTTCTTTAACACCTAAATTTGAAGCAATTAGAACTCTGATCTAGAAGTGTTCACACCTGAAAAAAAAATATATCACCAGCCTATTCATGTTACTTTCCATAAACACATACTGGTCTTGACCATAATATTCTGAAGATCCAAATTTTGCACTGGATTAAAATAGTACTATTCTTTACATTATTGGAAGAAGGGAAAAGTTGTCTTTTATACTTGCTATTAATGTAGCATCCCAGAGTTAAAACTTTTTTTTTTTTAAATTTCATATCGGAAAACCAACCTATCAAAATAAATGTTTGCACAGAATGGCAGGGAATTTAGTTATACGAATGAGAAGAAATTTGCCAGCAAGAGTCAAAGCTCACGTACCAGAAGGAATAAACCAGCAGATTCTGGTTCAAACTTGTGTGTGTGTGTGTGTGGAATTATGTTTTTTAAAAAGCAAATTTTGGGGGTTTTTTTGAGAAGTCCGCAGAGCTTTTTAAAACAACAATCACTCACTCATATATAAATGACAAAGGCTTTGCCTGGCTTCCTTCTTTAATTCATGCAATTCTAAATTCCAGCTTACCATTGCATGTACCTAAATTGCAACCACGGTGTGAGCAAAACCATGCAGTGAATTTCAAATATTACTACTTCCCCTTGGTGACAACTGCTCTCTTCACGGTTCGGTTGGATTCCTAATCTCACTCCATAATGCAGAATGAGAGGAAAAAAACACCATGCTCAAATGTGTACAGGCAGTCTTCAACTTACAAGAGTTCATTTAGTGACCGCTCAAAGTTACAAGGGCACTGAAAAAGTGAGTTATGACCATTTTTCACACTTACCACCATTGCCGCATCCCCCCCGGTCACGTGATCAACATTTGGGCGCTTGGCAACTGGTTCATATTTATGATGGTCGCAGCGTCCCAGGGTCACGTCATCACCTTTCGCGACCTTCTGACAAGCAAAGTCAATGGGGAGGCCAGATTCACTTCACAACTGTGCCACTAATTTAACAACTGCAGCGATTCACTTAACAACTGTGGCAAGAGAAGTCATAAAATGGGGGCAAAATTCCTTAACAAACTGCCTTGCTTAGCGGTGGAAATTTTGGCCTCAATTTTGATTGCAAGTCAAGGATAATCTGTATTTGTTTTATGAGTCCAAAGCTAAAATAAAATAAAATAATAAAAAATAATAAAAAAATACCATGTGACACATGCACATGTATTTTTCTTGTGATACCTGGTGGCAGATTAGCACCTACTTATCATGGCTAAAATTATTATCAAGAGTACGAGGTATTAACATTAAATCCAGCAAGCCCCTATTATTGGAAACATGAAGTATTTTTAACTTCAAGGAGTCAATATTAGACCTATATACTCTAGATCAGGGGTAGGCAACCTTGGCTTTTTTATGATTTGTGGACTTCAACTCCCAGAATTCCTGAGCCAGCCATGCTGAGGAGAAATGGAGAGGTTTCCATGCTGAGCCATGCTGGCTCAGGAATTCTGGGAGTTGAAGTCCACGAGTCATAAAAGAGCCATGGTTGCCTACCCCTGTTCTAGATCTATTAAGAATGCCCCAAAGGTGCTTTTTCACGCTCTAAGCTGAAGAAGCTTCTCGGAGGAGAAGCGAAACGTCTTCCAAGGAAAACAAAGGAAGTCCAGTTGCCTCTTGAAAAAGCACCTTCGGGACCACTGTGACCTCGAGGACTAAGTATCTCCACGGATACTTTCAAGAATGAAAGCTCTTATCTCCAAGTACTGGATAACAATTGACTGGAATGTTTTCCGGGCTTCATACTCTGTCTTCAGAGCTCTGGACCTCCACTCCTAATGTCCTTATTCAAAGAATTAATTTAGCCTGAGAACGGGAAGCATCCTAGCTCAGCCACGGAGCAATTCTTTCATTTTGCATTTCATTTCAAAATGTTCCGTCTTTCTATATCCCCCACCGAGCCAGCCAATTTTAATTAAGGTGCCGTTAAAACTTACAGCTCACGGTCCACTAGCTAAGCAAAAGGACACACTTTTCAAACGTGGCTTATGCATACAAAACAGGCCAAGTGTCACAAAAGGCTTGGCCTGAAACAGACCAAACGTCACCACTGCTCAACAGGAATTTGGCCACCAGGCTTTGTACTTAGTTCAGAAGTAAAACATTCTAAAATAAGGGCATAGTTTCCAATGCCCAAGAGACTTCCGGCGACAGAAAAAATGGGGTTTCTAAATTTGAAAGAAAACTGTGAGGAATTATTCAAAAATGACCCGGCAAGTTTGCTGGTCTGTGACCGTTAATAAAAAAAAAATAATGGACCGAATGATCTGGCAAAGGGCCCAGGTGCTTCCAAATCCTAGACAGCATACCAAGATGCCAGTTGGGAAAGGAAATAAAAAGGAAGTGGGGAGATTCGGGATAGGGGAAAAAAAATCTTAGTGGAGAGCAGAAGCTCAACAATTCCAGTGGGCCAATTTAGTAATGTAATTGGTAATAAATTGCAACTCTCTTCAAAGTGAAGAGAGCAACAGACGAAGTCTTACCTAGTTAGCGTGTACTCCCTGAGTCCTGAATGCAGGTTCATGGCAGAAAAGGTACCTATACATCCACGCAACCTTTTATCTCGACCAATCTTCCACGTTACGAAGAGCGGGCTGTGAAATGAGAGAAAGAAAAAAAGAAGAATGACCAGGGTGCTAGCCATCCTGGAGAATCAAACTCTGCCTGTAAAATGGTGTTTGCCTCCATTACCAAAATATCTCTTAAATGTTGGCTGCGTGCACCTTTTTCTAAACTCTTTAGAACAGAAGTCCCCAACCTTTTGGGCACCAGAGACCGCTAACATGGAGAGGTTTTTCTGCGGACCGGAGGGGGGCCTGGTTTTGTGTGCTGCCTTCAGCCCGTGTATGGGGTTTTGCTTGTTTGTGCGAACCGGTTACTGGCATGCTGCGGCCCCGGTACCGGTTCATGGACCGGGGGTTGGGAACGCCTGCTTTAGAATATTTTTTCTTGGTGCTTTGTAAACTTGCTAGTCTTCCTGAAGACGTTTCATCAGCAGACTAGGTAACACCACTGGTGAAGGTAGGTGTGGAATTTACTGGCTGTTTTATAGAGTTTATCTTACTAGCTTTATTGGAGTACTGCTTCTTTTTCGATTGCTTTTTGGGCAGGGTATTATAAAAAGAATGAAACACTCTTTCTCACGTTAAACCCCCACAATATTAGGCATAGAAAATTAAAGTATGCTATAACATTGGATTATTTGACAGTTCAAAATTACAGCAATATAGTTTGTCACAGATAAATTGGACGTCAAAAAGAGAGTGAATTGAACTTTAGTTTGGTTTAGTGCAGGGGTCTTCAAACTTGGCCCTTTTATGACTTGTGGACTTCAACTGCCAGAATTCCTCAGCCAGCATGACCATTGCTGTTACTCTCCTAGAGCCGTGGTGGCGAACCTATGGCACGTGTGCCACAGGTGGCATGCAAAGCCCTCTCTGTGGGCCGTCGCCCCAGTCCTAGGCCTTCACTGGGTTTCATAAAACCTTTTCGCTTTAGGCCTCTGCCACCGTGTGAAGAAAAAAAAAAGTTCAATCAATCAATCAATTTCAACTTCTCGCGGGGAAAAAAAAAGATCTCGCAAAGTTGGAATTGATTGATTGAACTTTTTAGTCCCACCCAGTCTGCCGTTACCACCGCAGCCACGCCCACCCGGCAATATATAAGTGGGTTTTGGGTTGCAGTTTGGGCACTCGGTCTCTAAAAGGTTTGCCATCACTGTCCTAGAGACGGGTAGAACGATATATGACTGACCCAGTGGTGGGATTCAAACAGGGGAACAACCGGTTCTCTGTGTGGATGCCACTTCCAGAAGTCCATTCTGGGCCTGGGCAAGAAAAAAATTAGCGACCGGTTCTGCTGAAGTGGTGCGAACTGGCTGAATCCCACCACTGGACTGACCCTCTAGTTACAGAACAGTAGAGCAAGAGATCAATTAGCAGTAAGCAGGCAGACCTGTCTTGACCAACTTTTGCTCAGAGAAGATGATGAAAGAAGCCAAGACCGCAAACGCAGCCAATGAGGCTCTATTTAGCAGGCCACAGTAAGTTTCCACACTGAGAAACTACTGTAGATAATTATAGGGTAATTTAATCTGTTTAAGCTGCTAATTTTCAAGTTTCCTGCTGCGAGAGAACTGCTGGTAATAAATAAACTTGATCATTTAAGAGTGTCATCCATGTGCGATGCACTTTACTAAAATGGTATCAAGTCTTTGCCATAAATGAACTGCAATATACGAGGATCACACAGATGATGATGAAGTAGTAGTAGGGACAGGTGGTATTTGTGACTATGGCATTTAGGAGTAATTAGGCCTAGCAGCACAAAAAGGTTAGGTGTTTCTGTTATCACAGGCACTTTTTAATCTGCAAAGCCAATAAAGCAAGAGAGATGTTTTGTCAGTCCTCAAGGGAGAAATGAACTGGAGATGGACTGTGCACAAATGCTACGGGTGGATTCCTTCCAAGGTACACTTTTTAATCTCCTTGATTAAAATAAAACTTTTTCTGAGATGAGAAATGACAACTACTTCCAAGCTGAACTTGGAAAAACTCAGAGCTTGGGTCAAGCTATCATATACTGGTTTCTGCCGGTGATGTCATCATAGTTTCCAAGCTTCATCCAAAGAATCACAGGTTACAATACAACACTTCCATTCTCCTTCCACGTTCCGAGCTGAGCTTAGCACCCAAAGCCTTAGTTCCTTTGGTATGTGCTTTGTGTTAATACTTTTAAACAAGATAAAAATGAACAACTAAAATGTAAAGAAGACAGAAGAAAAAGAAATCAAAGAAAAAGCAAACAGTGCAAGAAAAATAGTTGAAGAAAAAAGATAGTTTCCGATATTTTTCACAACAGCTTTAAGTAGAAATATCTCTTAACCTCTCTAAGAATAGAACAGAACAGAACAGAATAGAATATAGAACAGAACAGAATATAGAACAGAACAGAATAGAATAGAATGAGAACCTATACAATCTCAGACAGGTGAATGTAAAGTCTCTTCTTAAAAATCTCTAGTGATGGAGTGCCCATGATTTCTTGTGGCAAGCTGTTCCACTGGTTGATTGTCCTCACTGTTAGCAACTTTCTCCTTAATTCTAGGTTGCTTCTCTCTTTGATCAGTTTCCAACCATCATTTCTCGTCCTTCCTTCTGGTGCTTTGGTGAACAACCTGGCCCCCTCTTCCTTGTGGCAGCCCCTCAGATACTGGAGCACTGCTATCATGTCTCCCCTATTTCTTCTTTTCTTTAGACTAGCCAAACCCAAGTTCCGCAGCTGTTCTTCGTTTGTTTTAGTCTCCAGGCCTTTGATCATCTCAGTTGCTCTTCTCTGAATTTTTTCCAAACTTTCAACATCTTTTTTGTGATATGGTGACCAAAATTGGCTGCGGTATTCCAGGTGTGGTCTTACTAGGCTTTTATCATTTTGTCTGCCTTTCTATAATTTATCCTATCTAATCATCAGGACCATAAATCTCAAGTTTTTATATTTATGAAAAATATCCATAAGAGGCTTCCAGTCACCAATAAATTGTAGGAGGAGAGCAGGCAAGAGTTGGGGAACGAAGTTAAACAAGTCATAAGTCCTTACATTGCCACAAGTGGTCCAATCCCAAGCCCTCTTGACTTCTTTTGATCCTTATCTGGTGCCAATTTTGCATCTAACTTTAGTTGACTAGATTGTGTAGAGGCTTGAGCAATAAATCTTCTGAAATGCCACTTAACCTTTGGCTCTGATTCTTTGCGCCTGCCATAAATGTAGATAATGTCTTTTCTCTAACCAAAGAAGTTAATCTCTATTTCAGCAAAATCTGTCACCAACCATTCTTCCATATGTGTAGCATCTTCCACCTCTAGTTCAAAGGATGGTTTCCGGTTTTTGTAAAATGAAGCTGAATATGGAAAACATTTCTTTTAAGAAAGAAAGGCATCCAGGAGTCTATTTATGCCATGAAATCAATCTTCCTGCTACATGTGGAACCCAGATGGAAGAATCGCCTGTGTATGAGCACATTTAATGCTGTAAGTAAGTGTCCTGCTCTGCTAAATTTCTAATTTTCACTTGATTTCTTAGAAGGCAGCAGACACTACCAGCGTTAAAAAAATAATAATAATTAGTGTTATTAACCATCAACTTAATCATCACGTATCTAAAACAAACCTCAATTCTTTAAATGTTCACCGATTCATGCTTTTCTGTCGTAAGTCAAAAAAATAATCTGTATTAATAGCTGCATGCGAAGTGAAGTATTTAAGTCGTCATTTTAAAAGTCAGATTTCTTTGCCTTAATGGTCAATGACATCAGGAAACAGTAGCTGTTTTGCTGAAGTGATTGGCAGGTAGAGATTATGCTTCAGCATAAGCAATTGGGAAATCCTATTGCCTTATTGTACTAAATCGCTAGTTGCTTCCTAGTGCTTAGCTGACCGTACACTTCCATACATATAGAATGATATATGGATATGTTGATTTAACTGGAGTCTAAATCAGTATCAATGTTTTGTCAATTATGAAGGATAATAAAATCAACTGAAAATCAGAAGATAATGCAAAGAAGCAAAGGGACTCTGGCCATTTATCAAACATAATAAACGTGGGCATAGATATTATGAAACTCCAAATAAAACCTTGGTCTTTGATCAACTTTCTTAATACTAAGGGTAATCATTGCAGCTCAAAAAATAAATTGTTTCCCCTAATTTATCTGGCAAGGATGCCCTCTGTGCTGTACAAAATTCTAGGAAATGTTGCTTGTCCCATGTTCAAGTGATACAAGAATGAAAGACCAGCTAATTCTCTGTGAATTGGAAAATATATTTCAATACATTCCAAGTGGTAAATATTGAGTTTTACAGTGCTCAAGTCCCGAAGAAGTGCCGGAACAGAACAAGTTTTTATCAGTTGTTGGAAGGTTAGGAGAGGGAGTGAACCCTTATCACACAAGGCTTTCTCAAGTTTTCATCCCTATCACCTAATCCGGGGGTAGGCAACCTTGGCTCTTTTATGACTCGTGGACTTCAACTCCCAGAATTCCTGAGCCAGCGTGGCTCAGCTTGGAAACCTCTCCCTTTCCCCTTAGCATGGCTGGCTCAGGAATTCTGGGAGTTGAAGTCCATGAGTCGTAAAAGGGCCAAGGTTGCCTACCCCTAATGCACCACCTTTTCTACCGAGCTAATATCACTGTATCTCCTTTCTGCACCATGAACGTACTTTTACAGAATAACTACAATATTTTAAAAGGCACCAAAATGCAAGTACAGGTTAGTCTTCGAGTTACAACAGTTTATTTAGTGGCTGTTCAAAGTTATGACGACGCCGGGAAAAAAATGACTTATATGACCATTTTTTCACACTTACGACCGTTGCAGCATCCCCATGGTCAAAGAGATTAAAATTCAAACACTTGGCAACTGGTTTGTATTTATGACGGTCGCTGTGTCCCCGGGGGTCATGTGATCCCCTTTTGCAATCTGAGGGAGCCAGCTTCACTTCACAACTGTGTTGCTAACTTAAGAACCGCAGTAATTCCCTTGTGACAAGAAAGGTCCTAAAACTGTCTCGTTTAGCAACGTACATTTTGGGCTCAATTGTGTTCATAGGTCAAGGGCTACACCTGTATTATTGCCATCACTGTGGCATATCCCTATCAATACATCAGAGATTACTCTATGAAGAGGGTTTCTCCTCCATGGCTGGAGGCAAGCCAACATTCGTGGTAGCCATGCTTCACCAGCTAACTCAGCAAATGGAAAGATTGCTAACCAGAGCAGTTAAAAGAGCTGGGCAGATTTATGGATAAATAAATTAAAGGGCAATGACGCAACTCTTTAACAGATTGGACTGAAATATAGGGAGACACAGCCAAAGAGTAAGAAACTCACGCCACACAAACTGGCATTTGATTTTTTGTGGTCAAGAAGCAAAGTCCAGACAGGCCAATTCTTTGTACAGCATGCTTCAAAGCAGCCCAAACAATGAAAATCAACAGATTAACCACCGCCTTGCTTAGCCAGGGAAATTCTGGTCCCAATTATGATGCTATGCTGAAACCAGCGTAAGTGGCAGACAACCCATATGCCCGGAAAACGTCCAAGTCCAACAGATAAAAACCCCCAAATTTTATTCTTTCTTTGGGAAGGCTTCTATTTCCCCTTAACTTCTTCCTTGCCCCTAATTCTCTATCTCCTCCCTAACATTCTCCAGGGCTTCCCCCCTCTAGGGCTTTCTCAGTCTGAACAGAAAGAGAAATTGCTATTTATTCAGGTGCTCAAATCCGCTTAGCCTTTAGACTGCCCGTTCTGCTTTGATGCTCCAGGTTGGCAGATGCAGATCCAGAAATGGCAACTGAGAAATTGAATGAACCCAGCTAAGGCTTGCAAAGACTGTCATACAACAACAGTTAGAAATCTTGTTCCTCTGCTCCACCAAGTTTTTTTAAATGAAGTACTTTGAATGGTTTGCGTTTGCCAGTTAATTATGACTGTGCGCTCACAAAAGACTGCTTATTCTATGAAGACTTCAGGCCCGGTTGCCAAGCTTGCTTTATGTTATTTTTTTTTAAAAAAAACATGCAACGTTAGATAAACTTTGCGCCAGTTTATCGCCAGCAGCCAAGAATAACAGGAAGTGTCAGCAAATATTGTTATGTATACCGCCCATGGCACAGAGTGAAGTTCACTCAGGTAATCTATAAATATAAGCATTGATCAATTCAAAAATGGAGCCGGCTTTGATGTGAGCTCAACTCCAGTTTGACTTCCTGGATTTATTCCTGTTGTTTCCTTGGGCAAGTATACAAAGGTGGATAGCCGTTTCTTTCTTCCAAGGTGCTCTTTTCAATTTCTCAGTCTAGCCTACAGATCCATTAATTTCTGGGATCTCCTAGCCAAGTAGGAATCAAGTCTGACTTCACTTAGCTTCTCTAATCCGCCAAGGCTTGATAGGGGTTGCCACCAAGCTGCGATTTCATCTTTTATGCAATCGGATTTAATAAGTTGAGAAAGTTATCAGCGCTGTGTATGTTGTAAGAATTCTTCTAGCAATGCTGAAACTGTGGAAAATTGAAGGCAGACCAGATAATGTGGATGCCAGAAGCCAAGGAGTCATTCCATGAATTTCAACTATGGGAAATGACACAATTCCTGAGCAATACTGGCTCTGAACTAGACATGAGAAATAGTCTCGTACGTCATCATCCTACAGAACAGAATAGCAGAATTGAAGGGACCTTGGAGGTCATCTAGTCCAATCCCCTGCTCAAGCAGGAGACCCTCCACCATTCCAGACAAAAAGGCTGTCCAGTCTCTTCTTAAAAGCCTCCAGTGATGGAGCACCCACAGCCAAGCTGTTCCATTTTCAGGAAATTTCTGCTTAGAGGCTTTGTTTCTTGTTTTGCCTTCTGGTACTACGGAAAATAGGTTGATCCCCTTGTCTTTATAGCAACCCCACAAATACTGGAAGACTGCTATCACTGTTGCCTGTAGTCCTTCTTTTCATTAAACCAGGGGTAGGCAACCTTGGCTCTTTTATGACTCATGGACTTCAACTCTCAGGAATTCTGGGAGTTGAAGTCCATGAGTCATAAAAGAGCCGAGGTTGCCTACCCCTGCATTAAACCATTAGGGTGGGGTTTGCTTCTTGCTTCTTTAACCTACTTATCTGAGTGGGAAACCTTCAGATCCTGCCTTCTATGCCTGCTGTCAACTTCTCCTAATAAAAGTTCCTTTTGGGATGACTCCGTTCCAAGAGTTCTGCTTTCTTGGGAAGGGGTTTTGAAGCGGGTCCTTACACATATTTAGTTCTTGCAACTGTTCTTCATACATTTTAACATCCTGATCCTCTTTGTTGCTCTTCTCTGCACTCTTTCTAGAGTCTCAGCATCTTTCTTACATCGCAGCGACCAAAACTGGATGCAGTATTCCAAGTGTGGCCTTACCAAGGCATTGTAAAGTGGCATTAACACTTCATGTGATCTTGATTCTACCCCTCTGTGAATGCAGCTTACGACTGTGTTGGCTTTTTTGGCAGCTGCAGCACACGGCTGGCTCATATTTAAGGGACTAGGACTAGGACTAGGACTCCAAGATCCCTCTCGCAGTTACTGCTATTGAGCCACGTTTCACCTAATCTGTACCTGTACATTTGGTTTTTCTTGCCTGGGTAAAACCTTACTTTTCCTCTATGTTGCATTTCATTTTGTTAAATCGGGCCTAGGGTTCAAGTCTGTCGAGATCCATATGGTTCTTGAGCCTGTCTTCTGAGCTGATGGCTATTCCTGTCAGTTTAGTGTTGTCTGCTAATTTGATGAGTTCCCCTCCTATCCCCTCACCTAAATTGTTTATGAAGATGCTGATTCAATGTTCTTAAGCTATTTCCCCCCCCGTGCCAATTTATAAACAAAAGGGGCTCTAATAATAATAATAATAATACCTGAGAAGGGAGACTTCTGTATCATCGGAGAAGACAAGAAGAACTACCCTCATACAGCTGCCACCAAAAACCTAGTTCCCACATTGCTTGCTCTACATTTCCTTCCTATAGCACGTCATGTCTAGTCTCAGAAGATGTTATGACTTAATCAACAGGGTAGCATGTTACACACGTTAATATCAGATATTTATGGGAAGTGAAAGTTTTTTTTGCAGCCCCAAGTAATAACAGCGTGTACTGAGCTTTGGAACTCTTCGTCTCTTCTGAGATAATCTGAAGCAATTTGTTTTTCATGAACTTGGAAATTCTCAGCAGGAAAACCTGTAAGAACCAACAGTTTTTGCTCACGTCGGCATGACTGTAGAACAGCAGATATTAAAATCTACATGTATTTTAAATTATGCCAGGAACGCATATCACAACTACATTGATATTAATCTAAAACTGTACTGTAGTTACGACTCGCTGATCAAAGGTTGACTCCTTGATAGACATCCCCTTGTCTGTTCTATCATCTGCCCTGATTTGACTTATAATCCAAACATAAATGGTACAGGAGTAGTCCTAAATTTGTAGAAACATCTGTCCCAAGTGGCTAAAATTAAATTTTGCTGCTCAGTACAATCAAATCTTTAAGAGCAGGAAGGGGAAATTTGCTGAAAGACGTATTATTAACCAGGGGACCAGCTTGCCTTCAGAAGTTGTGGGTGCTCCATCACTGGAGGCTTTTAAAAAGAGACTGCACAGCCACTTGTCCAAATTGGCATAAGTCTCCTTCTTGTGCCTGAGGGGCTGGATTAGAAGACCTTCAAGGTCCCTTCCAACTCTGTTATTCTGCTACTTTTGTCAAGACGGTTTCTAGATTGGTGTTTCTGTAATGGCAACTTCTCCTAAGAAGGAAAATCAAAACAGCTCTAAAATTACTCATCTAATCCTTGTAACAACAGCAACCACCCTGAAATTTATTCTAGAATAGCGTTTTCTCAACCACAGCAAATTTAAGAGTTACGAACTTCAATTCCCACAATTCCTGGGAATTGGTATATACTTCTTAAAAGCACCCATTGTTGAAAAACACATTTTTAGAAGAAAAGAGACTGTGAATCTCACAAGATGATCAGATTTAAGTATTCATCACTTCCTGAAAGTCCTTGGAAGGAGAGAACATGATGGCTTTTTCGATCCAATCAAGCGGTTGTTTTGGATCCCAATAGACTTGATGCCCACAGATTTCTTTGTTTGCTCACCAAGTACTGATGTTTATGCCTATCTCCTGTCACCAATAACAACAGTCAGAACAATAGTATAGTAGAAGAGCAGACCCTGAGGAAGTGGATTTAACGTGACTCATCCGACTCTAGAATTTTTAGGTTCCCACAAACAGTTCAAGTCCAACTCAACGGCATTTGTTAAGTTGGCACAATCATGTGATACGGCGCTTTACGACCGCGTCTCTTGGTAATGGAGTTGCCAATCCCAACTACCATCATGAAGCTAGTGGTAGCCTATTTTGTCACACCAGGAAGCACCAGCTGCGTAGAACACCTTCACTTCCCTCCCAATTGGGCTGAACACCCGGTAGGCACTGTAACTTCCTGTCCATGTCCACAACCTTCTCTTGAAAACAATACAGGTAGTTGTCGACTTAACAACAGTTCATTTCGTGACCGTTCAAAGTGACAGCGTCACCGAATAAAGCGACGTACGACCTGTTTTTCGCCCTGACGACCGCCGCAGCGTCCCTGGGGTCGCGTGATCAAAATTCGGATCAACCTCGCAGATTTGAAAGCATGCTTGACCAAGCATTTGCTTGTTACAGAATATTTCTGAACTTCATTGTACGGGCAGCAAACTAGAACTACAGCACCCCCCAACAGAAAAGACTGCAGCAAGTAGGCGGCAGCAGCAACAGATACAAAACCAAAAATTTACTGCTATGCAATTTAGCCAAGCTAGCTCAGAAGATATTGCCACAGAACAGGGTTTCTCAACCTTAGCAAGTTTAAGGCAAGTGGACTTCAGTGCCCACAATTCCCCTGCCAGCAACGTCTTTAAAGTCGCTAAGGTTGAGAAACACTGCCACAGGATATTGGAGAGTAGAAAAATTAATATCAGAAGCATGGGCAAACTGTCCTTGGAAAGAGTCAAATATTCCTGAAATGAAATGTATTATCCTACACCAAGGGTAGGCAACCTCGGCTCTTTTATGACTCATGGACTTCAACTCCCAGAATTCCTGAGTCAGCATAGCTGACTCAGGAATTCTGGGAGTTGAAGTCCATGAGTCATAAAAGAGCCGAGGTTGCCTACCCCTGGCCTACACCAACACTAGCTGCCTGAAGATTAGAGACACATCTTACTATTATGACAGATAAATATCAGGAATACATCAGTGGGAAGGTTACATTTCTGCTTGAAATGTAATGGGGACGTGGCTGTCAGGCCAAATAAACAGAAGATTAACTTTTCATTCTCTATATTATGAACAATGGAGGTGGGAAAACAAGAATGGAAGCAGTTATATTATTAAGAAAACAAGAACACACAAACTACCCAGCAAACACACGAGAACCAATCAACTTGGAACACAACTGCCTGGCCACAAAACTCTTCTTGCCATTTTTTTTAAAAAAAAAACCAACAAAACTTAAAATTCTCAAGCCTGGAGCCAAGGTACTTGTTAAGTTCATGATAAATTTCACTTTCTGACCTCAACTGATTACTCAAAACTGCAGCCACTCCACATCCAGGAATTGTAGCAAGCCAATTCTGAATACAACATTCTGGGGTTTACCTAGCAACTCAGTCAACAATTACAACAAATGGCATGTCTTCAGAGCATGACCAAAAAAAAAAACAAAATCTAGGAGCTTCTACCTGTCTATGGAAATTCTCAGTCAACCAGGCCATGGTTGTTCCAAAGGTGCTTCTTCAAGAGGCAGCTGGACTTTCTTTCTTTCTCCTTGAAGACGTTTCACTTCTCATCCAAGAAGCTTCTTCAGTTCTGAGAACTGAACTGAACCAGAACCGAAAAAGCTTCTTGGATGAGAAGTGAAACATCGGCAAGGAAAAACAAAGAAAGTCCAGTTGTCTCTTGAAAAACCACCTTTGGGACAGGAGCTTCTACCTTTATTCATTAGCTATTGTCCAGCCGTAATTTTATTTATTTATTTTAATTCCATTTATATCCCGCCCTTCTCCGAAGACTCAGGGCGGCTTACAAGCTTAGCAGTAATGCTAAACTATCATTACGAATGAAGGCAAATTATACGTGTCCCAGGATAATGCTGCAGGATCCAACCTGGGTCGGCCACCGGGACCAAATGTTTAGTCTTCCGAGCTTTCGGACTTGTGCTGAAGCCCATCCTCAAGGAACGACCCTCTAATCAAATGTGTGACTATTTGTTCAATAAACCTATCGTTTATTAAACAAATCGTAATTGCTAGGTTCGCATATGGTGTAAGAGAGCAGGTGTGTTTAAGACAACATTATGGTTGAATATATCTCCAAATGTATCTCCAAATGAGGTTTTGTTCTCTCCCTCAAGGACAATTTTTATTTCTTCCACATACATTAATAGAATTCCATCATAAATAAAGAAAATGCAAAGATGGGCACACAGGTACAGTACGGAGCTAAAGACGACTTCGTGAATATGTCATGAATACAGATAAAATACATGTGTCCCAGGAATAGAATAGAATAGAGCTGGGAGAGACCTTGGAGGTCTTCTAGTCCACCCCCCCCACTTAAGCAGGAGAAACTATACCATCTCAGACAAGTGACTGTCTAGCCTCTTCTTAAAAATCTCCATTGATGGAGCACCTATGATTTATGGAGGCAAGCTGTTCCATTGGTTAATTGTCCTCACTGTCAGGAACTTTCTCCTTAATTCCAGGTTGCTTCTCTCTTTGATCAGTTTCCAATCCTTGTTTCTCGTCCTGCCCTCTGGTGCTTTGGAGAATAACGTGACCCCCCTCTTCGTTGTGGCAGCCCCTCAAATACTGGAACACTGCTATAATGTCTCCCCTATTTCTTCTTTTCTTTAGACTAGCCAAACCCAAGTCGTGCAGCCGTTCTTCATATGTTTTAGTCTCCAGGCCTTTGATCATTTTAGTTGCTCTTCTCTGAACTTTTTCCAAGGTCCCAACATCTTTTTTGTAGAGTGGTGACCAAAATCAAACGTGTTAAGCCCAACATACAACTTACTGGACAAAGCTGAGGTGAGAAAAATGTATGGAGTTCTGGGTCTCCACCCAGGAACTCCTGCATAACTCAGCACTTCTGCAGACTAAGCAATTTCTTTTCAGGAGGGTCCTGTAGAGGTGGTCCTTCACTTATGACCACAATTGAGCTTAGATTTAGTCATAAAGTATTGCAATCATAAGACAAGCCACTATAATGACTGGACTTGGTTTTATGACTGTTTCTACGATGCTCATTAAGCAAGCCACACAGTCGTTAGGTGAATCACAGGGTCTTCAAGTCCAAATCCAGCTTATCCAAGGAAAAAACCAAAAAAAGGTCCCAAAATGCAACCGCGTGACCATGGGATTCACCAACACCCATAAATACAAGCCAGTCGCCAAGTGCCCAAAATGTGACCATAGGAGTGATGTGGCAGCTGTAACTGAGGACAGGATAAAACTTTGGATCCATTGTAACTCTGAGTGGGGATTGAGCGAGTGGTCGACTACCTGTAGAAATTTGACAATTACACATTTGATGATTGAAAAAGCACCTTTGGGACAACCATGACCTGGATGACTGAGAACCTCCGTAGACATTTCGCCATGCACCTTCGAATGATGAGGGAGAATGAATGGATTTCCAGAAAACACTGCAAACTATAAGAGCCATTTGTGTTTTGGTTTGAGATTCACACAACACAGACTCATCCCCAACAGCCTGACCCCCCCCCCCATATTCAATAGTAAAGGGACATCAGGCAGAACACATCCTGCAGCCAAGAAGGCTCCACACCCCCATTTGCACCACTCAGGTGACCCTGAGGAAACAGGTAAACTTCCAAGTGGCCTCAACAACTCCCTAAAAGAATGCAAATGACCAGCTCTCTGCAAGGAATATAAATCTTTCCATTCCCTACCATCCAGGCAGAGCTGAAGAAGCTTCTTGGATGAGAAGTGAAACGTCTTCAAAGAAAAAAACAAAGTAAGTCCAGTTGCCTCTTGAAAAAAGCACCTTTGGGATGACCAGGACCTGGATGGCCGATAATCTCCATAGGCATTTGACAATTACAGTTTTGGTGATATTTGTTCGGAAAGTAGCTTGCAACTTTTTTTCAATACAATCCATTTCCAAATAGTTTTCCACCAATAGCCACACTGTAAATTATAACAGCATCTTTTAAAAAGATGTTAAGATTTTGTTTTAGGAAAGATACCTACACTTGGTTTTTGAAGTGGAGCTACCATGAGTAATGAACACCCTCGTGGGGGTTTGTTTGACCTATGATTAACCTTCATAGGCCAACAGGTTACAATCGTTGACTTGAGATGGTTGGTTTTTATTCCAGGAAGGAAATGTCAACTTCAATTCTTCAGCCTCGTTTTTGGAATGAAGAAGCACAGAAGGGAATCAGGACGATGGGATGGGAAGAAAAGAGAGGAGAGGAATGAGGAGAGGAGGGGATGGGATGGGAGGAGAAAGGAGTGAAGAAGAAGAAGAAGGGAGAGGAAGAAGGGAAAGAGAGAGGGACAGAAAGGGAGAGGGCAGGGAAAGGGGGGAAAGGAGAGAGAGAGGAGAGAGGGAAAGGGCGAAAGGAGAAAGAAGAAGGAAAGGGGGAAGGGGGAGAGCGAAAAGGAGAGGAAGAGAAAAGCTAACTAGCTAGCTGCAGCACAAAACTGCCTTAAAAATACAGCAGTTGGGACACAAAGAAGGAAGGAAATAAAGCAGGTAATGAATGGCTGCTATGGAGAAATTCATCAGCAGAGTTCAGCATAAATCATCCCAAAGGGCTCTGCCAGAGACAGACAGACAGAGATAAAAGCAAGCTAGGTGTCTTAGGCTCCAGTCGGATGTCTCGGCCACAAAATTACCCTCTCTCGCCCAAGGCTGGCTGAACCCTTGGGCTTTAGCACTTTCATGAAGGCAGCCCTGGGAAAATCTCGCAAAGAGAAGGGCGGTGTGTGTGGAGGGGGGAGGGGGGGGAAGCGTTAATTCTTAATTGCTGCTTAGAAAGGTATGACCACTAATGCCGCTTTCCAATTTAATCTTTGCTTAAGTCTCGAAGCAAGATTTGCATCTGCAGTCCTTCCTCTTTGGGTGTAACCCAGTCTGGAGATAATCAAATAAATGGAGGTCCAGTAATTAAAAATTGCAGCGGGGACATGCAATGGGTGGAGCCTGCTTGCAAGTCAACAATTGAATGGAGGGAGAAATGGCTTTATTGATTCATTTAGCTACTTATTCAGTTAACTGGGCCCTTATCTTCCCATTCGTAAAACCCTAAAGCAGATCAGACCCCCGCCACCGAAGAGTTTTGATTTCAGAAAGTATAAAGCGAATACCGTTTGGCTAAAGGCTTCAGAAAAAGAAGCAAACCACGGAAGACAAAGGAGAATTAGGGTAGAAGCTTGGAGAGAGGGAGAGGGTAAAATATAAACATAAATGTAAAGGAGAACGGAAGTCACGTCTTTATTGCTTTTTCCCCCCCCCCTTTCTTTCCTATTTCTTTTTCCGCTTTCTTGTGACTTTTCTCTATTCCTCTTCTCTTCAATCCAAAATCTGTGTTTTTGTTCCGTTAAAAAACTTCTGTAACAAAAATTATTTCAAAAATAAGAATTAAAACCTTCCTATTAGTAGGTCCCAAATTCCCGAAATGCAAAGTCATGAGAGAGAGAGAGAGAGAGAGAGAGAGAGAGAGAGAGAGAAAATCACTTGATGTTTCACAGCCCACCTTGTTACATCTGGGGTAATCAACCAAGACATGCTACTGTGATTAAATCTCAGGATTCCAGGAGTGAACATGATAGATTGATCAAATCTGATTATTTAGAACTAGGTTGAGCAGATTGAATTAGCTCACACAAGAGCAGGGGTCTTCAAACTTGGCCCTTTTATGACTTGTGGACTTCAACTGCCAGAATTCCTCAGCCAGCTTTGCTGGCTGAGGAATTCTGGGAGTTGAAGTCCACAAGTCATAAAAGGGCCAAGTTTGAAGACCCCTACACAAGAGGATCTGATATCCTGTTCCCCATGCGAACTAGCTTCCCTCGATATCTTTTATGGAACTGCCCGTCTAGAAAGGTTCAAATCATTGCAGGATGGAAACTTCCAAATATAATTCCAATCGAGCATTCCCTCCTCAAAATAACAATAATAAAAAAAAATGTATGGTTGGTGACATCGAAAACTGCGGTGCCTTCCAGCAACCCCCCCACCCCACCCCGCTCTTTGCAATCTCTTCCACCAACTGTCCACTTGGGTACTCAAGAGGTCTTCTCAAACTCCAGCCAAGAAGATTTCAAGTAATCTCTCTTCCACCACAAGCCAAAATCAACATCGGATTACTCCAACTAATTTGCATCATTGGTGTGATGTTCCTCTGCCATGGGACTCTTTCAGTGTTATTTTTCAAGGCTTCCGCTTTGAATCTGTGGGTGAATAGCCATGAATTTGGTAGCAACTCATTTCATTTCTTCCCACGTATTATTCCAAAGGGGGGGAGCAAAAAAAAAAAAAAAGCAAATTCAAGGAAGAGTTGGCATTGTTTGTTCAGTAACTTTCTGATCCTCCCTCCTCTTGGTTCTCATTGCCAAAATCCATTCATTGATGATCCTCGCAGGAGGAACCCTTGCTGAGCGCCACGCTGTTATCTCTTTCATACACAGCGTTCCGGAGGCGCTGAAAAGATTCCACTTTTTTTTTTAAAGCATTACCAATTTTGTGTGCAAAATGGTGAAAAGCAAATCAGGGCAATTCTGCAAATCGTCTTAATGTTTACGAGCAAAATATGTCTGTGTGGGGGGGAAAGAATTGCATTACTTCTTCCCTCGGGTGTTTCAAATATTCCATGTTACAAGGAGTATTTCTCAACTTGCAAAGGAGGAGGAGAAAACACCACCTACAAATGCAAGACTCTTTTTAAGCTTATATTTTCTCAATCTCTCTGCAATTATTCTCTAGGACTGTTGCGAATGATATTCTAACATGTCCGGGTGGCCCTCAGTTTGAGAAGATTGATCTACAGTATTAGATTTGGTTATGTGCCATCAAGTCATTTTTGACTCATAGTGACGACATAGATTTTCTCCATGAAGAATATTAGATAGCTTTTATAATTCTGGCTGTTGTATATTTTTCCTGTATCATGAGCCATTGTTGAAACCCTGGTAGACAGAAAACCTAGTAATTAAACTGTTGGATTAGGACTGGGAAAATTCAAGTTTAAATCCATTTTCAATCAATGAAACTCTTCGGATGCCAGTCAAGAGTCTAACCTATCTTATAAATTTGCTGGGTTTAAAAATGGAGTGTGATCAACATGCAAGACACTTTGATCAACTGGAGGAAAGGAAGGATGTACGAAAAACTAACAAATCATAATACTTGGCCATTCTCTATAGACGCCTGCAAATAGCGCATCAAGGAATAGGAAACAGATACAATAGTTAGAAACACAGAACATAAAATAATGGAGTTGGAAGGGACCTTGGAGGTCTTCTATTCCAACCCCCCCCCCCTCCAAAGCAGGAGACCCTATATACCATTTCAGACAACCGACTGTCCAGTCTCTTCTTAAAAGCCTCCAGTGATGGAGCAACCACAACTTCTGGAGGCAAGCCGTTCCACTGGTTAATTATTCTCACTGTCAAGAAATTTCTCCTTAATTGAAACAAGGTCTTTTCTCGCATTTTCAAAGACACCGGATCAGGCAAGCGCTACTCAATACTTGGAAAAAAATTAGATCTCACAATTACACCAAAATACCGGTCTGGCTATCCACCCTTGAAGCGATAGTTTACCCAAATCTGTTTGATTTGGGTAACATAATCTCATACAAGGATATTCTGAATGAGGAGGGGGAATTGAAACTTAGGAATGAACTAGAATTACAAGGTATAAAACTCGATTGGTGGGCCTACTTACAAATCCAATCGAGATTTAGGAAGGACAAAAATGAATGGGGGATATATACCTCTGAAACAGCATTGGACAAAATATTATTGGGACCGGACTCTAAACAAATAAGGAATTTTTATAAATTACTTTTGGGATATAAGCTGTTTGAAGAGCAAGTGAAAGACCCCATGTTGACCTGGGCTAACAATTTAGGACATAACATCGACCTAGATACTTGGCAAACAATTTGGGACAGGAATAAAAGGATAACACTGGCCTCATCGTATAAAGAAAATTTATTTAAAATGTTTTACCGATGGCATCTTCCCCCAGCCCGCTTAGCAAAAATGTTCACAACAGCATCTCCCAAATGTTGGAAGTGTTCTGAAGAGATAGGCACATACTTCCACACGTGGTGGTCTTGCAGTAAAACACAAAAATTTTGGAGAATGATTTGGATTTGGCTGAAAGAAATATTGAAACAAGATCTGGAGTTTAGTCCAGAACTTTTCTTGTTGGGAATCACGAAAGAGAAATATCCTAAAGATGTGCTATACTTAACGATCCATATTATCACAGCAGCTAGAATATCATTTGCGCAAAAATGGAAAAAGAATGAGATCCCAGGACAAAAAGAGGTTATTAGGAAAATTTGGGATTGCGCTGAAATGGACAAATTAACTTTGGAATTAAAGAATAAAGATCAATCAGACTATTATAGAATTTGGAACAAATTGTATCTTTGGATGGATAAAAAGAAAGGTCTCTATTAGGTTTTACAGACTAGCTCACTGTTTTAAATATTGTGGTATTTCACCGATTTGTAATCTAAGTGTATTTAAGTGTATTTTTGATGTACATATATACATGTATATATATATATTTAAACATTGTAGACAAAAAGGTTTGTCAGCTCGCTGGTATTGTGTCCAATGTTTTTAAATAATAAATTTAATAAAAAAAAAAAGAAATTTCTCCTTAATTCTTGGTTGCTTTTCTCCTTGTTTAGTTTCCACCCATTGCTTCTTGTCTTGCCTTCTGGTGCTTTGGAAAATAGATTGACCTCCTCTTGTTTGTGGCAGCCCCTCAGATATTAAAACACTACTATCCTGTCTCTCCTAGTCCTTCTTTTCACAAGGCTAGGCAAATACTCAATTCTTGCAAACAGAAACCTGCTCTTCTAAAACTCCAAATTCAAATGACTGACATGTTAAAACTACAAGCACAAAATCCCCTTCTAAATCAGAATCAGCAATTACTAATTCAAGTGGGTTTCCGGTTCTGATCTGAAGGGAAATCCTGCTAATTATTTAGCAGATTCTGACACAGTGAGAAAGTCCTAGTTATGCTATACAGAAAATGCAGAAGGAAGGAAATCCAGAGAAGCCGAGCCTTTTTCCACTGAGGGCCCTTTGGATGTGATGAGACACAATCCCCACAAAAACTCAAACAATCAGACGGATTATTATGGGAATGGTAAGCCAACAATCCAGAAAGCCTTGGGTGGAGAAGGCTGCCCAGCCCTATGAGTAATTTTCCTACCTTGAACTGAATTAAAGAGCTCCCATTTGGACAATTGTATGAGACTTATTTTTGCGCAGCACTCAACAGTTGCAAAATAGAACGTGCCGGTGACTTGTCTGTATCATGATTAGCTTATTTACAACTTATAGCAATCAATCAGTGGAACGCCTTGCCTTCAGAAGTTGTGGGTTCTCCCATCAATGGAGGCTTTCAAAAAGAGACTGTCATGCTTGAGAAGGAGTTGAACGAGATCCCCAACCTTTTGGGCACCAGGGATCAGTTCCATGGAGAAAGGTTTTTCACGGACCAGAGAGTGTGTGATTTTGTGTGCTGCCAGATGGGACTTTGCTTGTTTGTGCAGACCAGTTGCTGACATGCCATGGCCCGGTACCGGTCCAGAGGCCGGGGGGTTGGAGACCCCTGAACTAGATGACCTCCAAGGTCCCTTCCAACTCTTGTTATTCTATGTTCTATGTTTTCATCAGAACTGCTTTGAAGGCTGGCATCCAAATGCCAGAGAACAGAGCAAATTAAAGCCAAACTGCAAGAAAAATCTGACAACTTAAAGCCACCAAATCAAACTCTGAATTTAAATGAGGAAAAGATAACCCAAAACCAAATAGAAGAAGTGGAAACTAACATCAAGACGTGACTGATTTAATGACAACTATATTATATCAACCACCAAAAATCGAACTATCAAAGCAAAAATACAGTGATTACAAAGGGGACATCTTCCTTGCAAAACTGACATTTGGATATGCTCCCTGGATTCAAATAAGGGGTACAGGAAGAAAGGAAGACACATTTGAGAACTTAAAGATACCAAGAGCGAAGCATGATTGGCACAAAAGGAAGACAAGAGTTAGATTTAAAAAATTGAACTTGTTTCTTTTTTGGGATTCCTAAAGATAGACTATAAAAATATCTTTCTATGGATCAAGGGGAATCTCAAAAAAACAACAAAAATCAGATTTTACATTTAGCTTTTAGATCTGTAAAGGAAATATAACTCCGAATCATATTATAGAATTTGGAATGATACATCAAAAGATAGTATGTTAATAATTGATGTACGGTTAAGATGATTTATAGAATATTCAGTGGCTATTTTTGAACTATAATATAGAATCTGGAATTTTAAGATGAAAACTAGACTTTAGTTATTTTTTATTTTAACTACCCAACCACCATATTGTTTCACAAATACATCTATATGCAAATATTAAAAAATCAATAAAACTTGTTATAAAAAAAATAATGTGAGCAGGCTAAGGGACAAGCTAATCATTAGCGTAATCGTCTCACAAAATACTTGAGATAACTATCAAAGCTGTTTTGAAATCATCAATGGAAAAACATCAGTTGGGTTGTTTCACCACATGACCTCACCATTATTTTAGGAAAGAATTTATCTGGGTGTTCAGAGAACACCTAAAAGGAAGATGCTACAAAGGATGAAGGAAAACACACTGCAGACTGTCAAAGCATCCCTTTCTCTTGTTCATTTTACACTCATCTCTACCAAAACTCCACTTTTCATCCCCCTGAGTATCAGGCGTCACTATTCCAATTGCAATTGTTCTGCTGCAATATGACTTGTAAATCTCAGTTTCATAAAATTATCAATCTTTGCAATTTGTGCCTGCAAATCATTTGCAAGTAGCGTGACTTCTTGAATAATCATTTTACCTGGATGTATTTTGATACAACTCAGTGTCTAAATTCCTTTCTGTTAAATGAAAAAAAAAATCAATTATGAAAAGCTCTTAAGTTTCATACTTTCTAATAAGCTGTCTGTTGTAGTTTAAAAGGTAAAGGTTCCCCCGCACATGCGTGCTAGTCGTTTCCAACTCTAGGGGCCGGTGCTCATCTCCTTTTTATGTGCTTTTTAAAAAAGCATTTATAATCTCCTTTTCCAGTTTTGCAAAATCAAGTGAGGCCTTCCAAAACCTTATGAAAACCCTTACAAAAATGCAACAGTGAGAGGCTTCCAAAATACCTGGCCATTCAGATTAAAAAGGCAGTTACACCCCTCTCCGTTCTTGGATGCAAATGGTCAATTAAGATGGTTCCTAAACCACCAATTTAAAATCAAAATAAATACGATCTGGAGAAGCTTGATATTTGTAAAAAGATTCATTGTTTTGCTTGAATTTAGCAAATCTGTGTCGGCCAAAATCTTCCCATTCACATGCTGACAAAAGGTTCAATTAAGTTTTTAGTGAAAACTGGGACACTACTTTTTTTTTAAAGGAGATCGTAGGTCAGGGTTGAAATGAGAGTCCTTGGTGCTCTCCGAGCAGAAGACTAACAACTGATGACGTTACCTAACTTGCAAGAAAACAAGAAGAATCTCATTCATCCAGTTCTTGGTTGTCCCAAGGGTGTTTTTTCAAATGGCAACTCGATTTTCTTTGTTTGTTCATCAAAGATTTGGATGAGGGGATAGATGGGGACTTCATCAAATTTGCAAATGACATCAAGCTGGCCGGAACATCGAATGTTCCAGAAGTTAGGCTTAAGATACAGAAAGATCTTGCCAGACTTGAACACTGGGCACTAGCTAACAAAATGAAATTCAGTGGTGAAAAAGTAGGATCTACATTTAGGCAAGAAAAACCAAATGCACAGGTATAGTATAGGGTGGTACCTTGCTCAATAGTACTGTGAGAGGGATCTTGGAGTCCTAGTGGACAATCACTTAAATAGGAGCCAGCCGTGTGCTGCAGCTGCCACAAAAGCCAACACAGTGCTAGGCTGCATTAACAGATGGATAGAATCAAGATCATCTGAAGTGTTAATACCACTTTATAACACCTTGGTAAGGCCACACTTGGAATACTGCATCCAGTTTTGGTCACCATGATGTAAAAAAGATGATGAGACTCTAGAAAGAGTGCAGAGAAGAGCAACAAAGACGATTAGGGGACTGGAGACTAAAACATATAAAGAACGGTTTATTATGTTTATAAACAACTCAAGATGGCCAACGTATCTAATGCTCTTTCTTCCTCCTATTTTCTCCAGAACAAACAACCCTGTGAGGTGAGCTGGGCTGAGACAGAGTGATTGGCCCAGGTTTACCCAGGCAGCTTTCATGGCTAAGGTGGGACTTGAACTCATGGTTTCTTCCTTTCTATCCTGGCGCCTTAACTATTAGAACAAACTGGTTTTCTTATTAACAACTTACAACAGTTCATTTAGCGACCGTTCAAAGTTGCAACGGCACTGAAAAAAGTGAACGTAAGACCATTTTTCACACGGACGACCCTTGCAGCACCCCTTGGTCACATGATCAAAATTCTGAGGCTTGGCAACTGGTTCATATTTATGACGGTCACAGGGTCCCAGGCAGTGGTGGGATTCAGCCGGTTTGCACCACTTCGGCAGAACCGCTAGCTAATTTTTTGTTGCCCGGGCCCAGAATGGACTTCTGGAAGTGGCATCCACACAGAGAACCGGTTGTTCCCCTATTTGAATCCCACCACTGGTCCCGGGGTCACGCGGTCCCCCTGTTGTGACCTTCTGACAAGCAAAGTCCACGGGGACGCCAGATTGACTTAACAACCGTGTTACCAACTTAAGAACTGCAGCCATTCGCTTAACAACTGTGGCAAGAAAGGTCGTAAAATGGGGGGGGGGGAAGAAATCACTTAACAAATGGTTCGCTTAGCAACAGAAACTTTGGGCCCAATGGTTAATCGTTAAGTCGAGGACTACCTGTGTTAGGGTTTTTTTCCCCCCTTCCAATTCCTATGGAATTGCAGCCTATGCTGAAATGTGCTTGGAGAGGAGGTATCCCTGGAGGAGCTGACGAAAGGGGACAGCCATGTCAAGCTTGTAGCCACGCAGCAGACTAGCCCCGTTGGGCTCCGTCAACTCTTCTAAAAATGTAGAAATTGGAGGACCCAATAAATTCCCTGGCGAGTGGTAATCTGCTTCAACCACAGAGGCAGCCTGAGGAATGGGTGGGGGGTCCTCTGGTGAAAGAATCAACTCAAAGAACCGCAGGATAAATGCAAGGCATTCAGGGCGGATCTACCAGCTGTATCTTCCAAGTGACACAGCCACAAGACATGGGCCCACAACTTCATTCCGTAGCAGGCGGGACCCTCCCAAACAGCTGACAATCTCCAGAAAGGAGTATGTATGTACCACCTCTCCACATCCTAATGCTCAGTTTTTCAAAGCTACTGGATGGCCTTCCTTTTATTAAAAAATTTTTTTTTTGCCGTCAATACATTTAAAAAATGTTTATACCTCAGGATGGAATCTCCCTTATCTTCTCCGACACCTTTTGTTCCAACGGCTGTGCGCCTTCCATTTTGAGTTCACTGTTACAGGAAACCAATCTAATGTGCTCAGCCTGGCACATGAGGGAGCATCAGCAATGAGGTCAATAAGCTGGATTAGGATAAGGCAACTAATGCACAGGGGAGGAAAAATGCTGAATATTAAAATAGGGCTCCCATGTGGGAGAAGTGATAAAAGAAAGGTGATGCATAAGAATCGCTGCAATACGGAAGCTGAAATTTTGTAGGCTATGCGAAGATCACAAGCACGCAGATTAGAGTAATTCGGAATAAATGTCTTCCTCCAGATTGAATGTTTATGCCTAATTTACTTTCATCTTTTTAGTGCAAATTTAAAAGCTAGGTTAAGATGCAATTCTATCATCCTTATTCCCTCCTGTTACGAGGCAGTTGTCCAAGGGATAATTATTATATTTACATTATCTGGATTGTATCCCTAACCTATATGCTGGTGGAAACCGTTTATCTTCATAAGAAGTGATGCATGGAAGCAGAATCTAGTAATCGTAGAGCTGCACTGCCCTATGTGTTCCATTTCAAAAGGTGTTTTGGAAATCACAAGACAACATTGGACCGCTGCAACTCTTTAAAGCAGCTCTGTCTTTTCTCATAGCTTGGTGATACATTCACGCTTCCCAAGGATTCTGAAACAACTTTTGGAACTGAATTAAAAAAACTGCACACCCCTGGAATCTATGTGCCAGTATACAGAAAATCATGTATCTTTCTGTCAGAACCAAGGAACACAGCGAATATAGTAAACACCAGTAAACTGGTAGATATATCCTTTTAGCTTTGTAAAACTGCACCGTTAAACACTCACAGATGCGTATACCTGTATTCGTTCATTAGACATAAATGGTCAGTGTATCTAACTGCACAAAAGGAAACTATATTATGAGAAAGTACATGGCATTAATAATACGGCAAACACTTTAACCTATCCAAGCACTTTTTAAAAAATCAGGCCTTAAATCTCACAATTTTTACAGTTACACAACAAACTGTACACAAGCCAAGAGAAGAATATTTAAACCAATAAAACCAGTAAAAGGTAAGGTAAAGATAAGCAAACAAAGTTGTAATCCAATAAATCAGCAATTTTCAGGAAATCTTTACACCAATGTTTGGGTTGTTGCCATTCCTATGCAAAGATCACAAGCACGCAGATTAGAGTAATTCAGAATAAATGTCTTCCTCCAAATTGGATGTTTATGCCTAATTTACTTCCATCTTTTTAGTGCAAATTTAAAAGCTAGGTAAGATGCAATCCTTTCATCCTTAGTCCCTCCTGTTATAAGGCAGTTGTCGAAGGGATGCCAATTCTTACACCAATGTTTGGATTGTTGCCATTCCTTACCAGATCTTTTTTTAATGGTCAAATTTATAGCGCTTCCCATGGGAATTCAGTCACAAATTTTGAACACTTGAGATGGTCCCGACTGGCTCAAAGATTATGTTCAGGTTTCGTAACCAGAAAGAACTGTTCAATTTACTACACAGCCTAGGAGTGACTTTTTACAAGACAGCATAGCATCTACAAGCAAAACAATATAAAAAGACTTCTAACTGACAAAAGCTATCAACAAATTTAGGAAAAATGAGAAGAAGCACTCTCCCGCTTCTGGTTTAGAGCAACTATTCTGATAATTTAGTTTCCAAGAAGTGGTTGGTTGTCACATGCCACGTTGATATCAGTAGATCTACTTTAGAGGAGGTGTACCACCTTTTCTAGCTGTGAAAATTCATTTTCTGGAAATGCTTGGTCTTGATGACAAGGGTGCTCTTAAATCAGCCTTCCAAGGAGCCTGTGGCAGAGAAAACTTTCCTTTAATTAAGCTCTGGCTCTCCTGGTCAGGATAGTCCAGGCACTCTTTATGTTCTCCTAACCTCCACAGACCAATCTGCTGTAATACATAATATATGGGTCTGAGACTGAAGATTACCTAGACCAGGGGTAGGCAACCTTGGCCCCTTCATGACTCCTGGACTTCACCTCCCAGAATTCCTGAGCCACCATGGCTCAGCTTGGAAACTCGCCTCAGCATGGCTGGCTCAGGAATTCTGGGAGTTGAAGTCCAGGAGTCATAAAAGAGCCAAGGTTGCCTACCCCTGAAGACACAAAATTAGATGTTAAATCACCTCTTAATATGGACAGGCTGTTGGGACCGTACTTGACCCATGTCTTTGACTACTTCTTGTTCCACCTCTAAGTGTTCATTAATGGTTAGGGGATGCGTAGCTGAGTGGCTGAAGGAAGAACTGTGTTCAACCACTGACATGCAGGAAGGTCATATTTTGGGTTAGGAATATGTGGGAATGCGAGGCATGGCTTTCTCACCAGTTATACCTCCATTTCTAGGAGACTAACTTGGACCCACCCTGCCAGAGGCCCAAAAGACAACACAAGAGAAAACCATTTCCATGTTGTAGTCAAGAAAGGGTCCATGGACACAAGGTCATCAGAAGTCAACTTGAGAGAGTGTATTTTTTATCCCCATCTCCCATCAGGTTTACAAATTTAACTTCTAGCCATTCCCACCCTCCCCCCCCCCCGCGTGCCCTGGGTCTCTAATTAACTTTTACTTGTGAGCAGAATACACTGAAGAAACCATATACCCCACCTTTGGTGGTTCCACAGGAGAATATAAGAAATCGGCATTGTTATTGTTGGCTTGTTCTTGCATTATGCTAAGAGTAAACTCTGCCCTGGAAAAGGCACAGGATGAATAATATAGAATTAAAAATACAGATACATGAAACTATTATAAACATGGTTCCAAGCAGGCCAACACCCTTGCTAGTAGTAAGGCATTTATGAATCACAGGATAGGAAGTCCTTGACTTTACGATCACAACTGGGAATTAACCGGAATTTCCATCCTGTCAGTCCGGTCATAAAGTGAGTCATCACATAACTGGACTGATTTAGGATGGAAATTCCACTCCCAATTGTGGTTGTTAAGAAAATCACACTGTTAAGTGAATCTAGCTTCCTCAACTGAGATTGCTTGACGGAAACTGGCTGGGAAGTTGCCAGTGGCAATCACGTGACAACAGAACGCTGCAACCGATGTAAATATGGGACAGTTGCCAAATTCCCAAATTACGATCACATGGTCACAGGTCATAAGTGTGAGGACAGGTCATAAAGCACTTTTCCCCGAAGCCACTGCAACTTTGAACTATTGATAAATGAATGGTCGTAAGTCACGGACTACCTGTAAATCCTAATCTAGGTAGTCTTCAACTTGTGACAATTGAGCCCCAAAATTTTAGGCTGCTAAGGGAGACAGTTGTTAAGTGAGTTTTGCCCCATTTTACAACCTCTCTATCCACAGCTGTTAAATGAATCATTGCAGTTTTAAGTTAGTAACGTGGTTAAGTGAATCTGGCTTCCCCATTGACTTTGCTGGTCAGACGGTCGCAAAAGGGGATCACCCCGAGATGCTGCAACCGTCATAAATATGAACCAGTTGCCAAGCATCTGCATTTTGATTACGTGACTGCAAAGATGCTGCAGCGGTCATTAAGTGTGAAAAATGGTCACCAGTCACTTTTTCCAGTGCCACTGTAACTTTGAATGGGTCATTAAATGAACTGTTGTAAGGAGAGGACTACCTGTACTAATGAAGTATTTGCCAAAAGAGTAGAGATGTCACAGTGAAATGGGGGGGGGGGCAGGGAGAATAGTAAGCAGCAAAGGGGTGCCTTCCTTTTTTCATATCCTTTTCAACTTTCCACTACAATTACTCCAACACAAACACACACACACACACACACACACACACACACACACACACACACAATGCTGGTTTTAGGTCTCAATTCCTAACCCCGAGATCATGCAGTGAAAAACAAGTTTTGAAACTGTCCGGGCAGCATTCCCTGTCAGAGGAATAACTAGAATCAAGCAATTAATCACATTTCCCCCAAATTTGGTGAAGCCAGCAGGAGCATATATAAATACCATATCCCCCAACTTCGTGGCCCGCCAGCATGCCTGCCGATCATCTGCAGGGAAGAGACTCCCGAGAGATCGGGACAACTCGAAGCACAAACGTTACACACCACACCAGGGTTGCTGCGGGGCTGTGCAAAAAGGGCCAGAGGAAACGGTAAAAATGTATGAATGGCAGCTAAAGGGGACCCCCATTCATTCTATGCCAAGCGACACAGACAAGGCAGCCAAAGGTGGAGAAAAACCAGATGCTAACCAGAAAAGCCAGGAAAGGGTGCGGGTCTCCTAGCCAGATATATTGCTTGCTGGGAACATAACTGTGGAAAATTCCCTCGCCAACTTGGGCTCTCACTTGAAAAGCTAAGCGGGGCTGCAGAGAGGAGACCACTAGGAAATCCCTAGAATGAGATTTTTATTTCTATTCTTTTTTTCTTTTAAAAAAAATCCTATCCTGGAAAATCATCACAGCACAGCAAGAAAGGCAACCATTGGGACCGTCTGAATGGGACTTTCTTTTTGGGGGGGACACCCCTGGCGTAAAAGAACCACGGGCACTTGTGACCTAGATGTTGCTGGGCTACCAGGAGACCCCCGTCCCCCCCAAAAACAGTGCAAGGGAGCGGCCCCACCAAATGCCCCCAAAGGTCCAGCCGGAGCTGGGAGGGGGCCACCCCAAAAGAGCAAGGGGGGCAGTGGGGGGGGCAAAGAAACCCAGCCTGGCACGGAGCCCAAAATGGGGGGGCCCGGGGGAAGCCCCCCACCCAGGAGGGGGCCAGCCTGGCTCCTGGGGCAGAGAGCCCGGGGGGAGGCGCTGGCGCGGGGTCTTCTCCCACTTTCCCACCCCGGGGTCTCTGGGAGGGGGCCGCCCCAAAAGAGCAAGGGGGGCAGTGGGGGGGAGGGGCAAAGAAACCCAGCCTGGCACGGAGCCAAAGATGGGGGGACCCGGGGGAAGCCCCCCACCCAGGAGGGGGCAGAGAGCGCCGGAGGGGGTGCTGGCGCGGGGTCTTCTCCCTCTTTCCCCCCCCGCGGGGGTCTCTGGCTGGGGGAGCCCAGCAGCACCGCGGGGGGAGGGGTGGGGGCAGGGAGCCCTCGGCGCGCTTCCCCAACGCGGCGCCCTCGTCAGGGCCGAGCCCGGTCCTATTAGGGGGAGGGGGAGGCGCGCGGAGCACTTACTAGGGGTCGTTGGTGAAGCGGGGGCTGCGCGGGGGCTGGTAGCCGTAGAGGTGACAGTAGAGCACGTCGAAGCAGAAGCAGCACATCTCGGCCGACACCACCATCTTCCTGCAGCCGCCGGGCCCGGCGCCGGGGGAGCCCAGCAGCGCGGCGGGGCCCGAGAGGCCGGCGCCGGGGGCCCCTCCGCAGCCGGGCGGGCGCGGCGGCGGCGAGAGGGCGCAGCCGGGGGAGCCCCCCGCCAGACCCCCCAGGCCGTTCAGCCGCGGGCCGCCCCCGGCCAGCCCCCCCGGCAGCGACCCCGCCTCGCCGCAGCGGGAGAGGCCCCCCTGGCCGCCGCCGCCGCCGCCGCCGCCGCCCGGGCCGGCCGAGCCCGACGGAGGGGAGCTGGAGAGCTTCTGCTTCTTCACCCCGCAGCAGCCCGCCGCCATCTTGGAGCCGTCTCCCCCCACGCAGCGCTTCCGACCCATGGCGGGGGGGGGCCTCGCGCGGGGGCGGGGCGTCCGCAGGCCCCGCCTCCTGCCGGGGAAGCTCCGCCTGCGGGGGCGTTGGGGGAAAGGAGGGAGGGGGCAGAGGGGAGCCGGGAAGGAAAGGAGGGGAGGGGAGCTGGGGGAAGGGGCACGGCAGGAGGAGGAGGAGGAAGGAAGCGAGGAAGGAGGGGCAATTTGGGGAAGGGGACGGGACCCCGGAGAGAAAGGGGCGCGGGGGAGGGTCCCCCAGGAAAGGAGGGGATCCCAGCAAAGAGGAGCGGGTGGGGGGAGGGGCGTGGAAAGGGGGGAGAGGAGAGCCAGGGAGGGAGGGAGGGGGGAGCCGGGAAGGAAAGGAGGGGAGGGGAGTTGGGGGAAGGGGCACGGCAGGAGGAGGAGGAGGAGGAGGAGGAAGGAAGCGAGGAAGGAGGGGCAATTTGGGGGAAAGGGGACGGGGGAGGGACCCCGGAGAGAAAGGGTCGCGGGGGGGGGCGTCCCCAGGAAAGGAGGGTGAGGAAAGGAGGGGACCCCAGCAAAGAGGAGCGGGGGGAAGGGAAGGGAGGGGGAGAGAAAGGGGGCAGAGGAGGAGCAAAAGGGAGGGGGGAGGGGGGACAGGACAAGAGAGAAAGTGATAGAGAAAGGAAGAAAAAAAACACGTTACTAAGTCTTAAGTCAACTCTCTCCTCACCCCCCAGGTTTCTTTTCTCCCACCTCCCCCCCCCTCCCAAAGGGCCAGATCCCTGCTCTCGGCCCGCGACTGGAGGGGGGGGTCTCTGCTGCAGGCACGCTAGGGGGGCTGGGGGGGCCCTCTTACTTAGGATCCCGGTTTTATTGAGAATCCCTCCCCCGCCGGCTTCGCATCCCCTCGCTCCCAGTTCCCTACCCCCCCCCCCCAAAATAAAAGCCCTGGACGGAGCCGGGTGGAAGTTTGTGCTACAGCGGAGCGAAGCCGGCGCGTTTCCAGCCCAGGGAGCGAAAGTTGCCCCCCTCCCACCCTGTCCTTGCAAGGCGTGCAAAAGGGGATTTGAGAGACTTTTGACTGGTTTAACTCGGTTTGCTTCTAGCCTGGGATAAACCGCCTTCGCCACCCAACCGGTGCCGCCGAAAGCTTCGGGCTGGCTGTTTCAAAATCGGTCGGGTGAGGCTGGCAGGAGCTCCAAGGTATAATGAAACCTCCTCGCTTTCTTTCTTTCAACCCGTCCTGGCAAGCTGCTCCCATTCTTTTCTGGGAATGCCCTTCCTGGGACCAGCCCTGAGCCTTGATGTCCAGGGTGGCTTCACCTTAAAGCTAGATTGCTAGATATGTAGATCCGCAGATAATCGCCCGGCCGCCTTGTTTAGGGTGACTCGCTCTCTTCTTAACCAGGAGGTGAGGGGGGATCCCTTGCAAGGACGGGCCGAGGAGCTTAGTCATCATCTGACGGACAAAATCGCTCAGATCCGGGCTGGTTTGGACTCTGACTGGGTGGAGTCTGACGTGGAGGAATCGGACGGTCCTGAGCATGTTATCTGGACTGAGTTCGATCTTGTTTCCCCTGATGATGTGGACAGGATCATGGGGAGGCTGAGCTCCACCACCTGTTTGTTGGATCCGTGCCCCTCCTGGCTGGTTTATGCGGCTCGGGAGGGGACACGAGGCTGGTTCCACGCAGTAATAACTGCTTCTTTGAAAGAGGGCATCTTCCCCGCCGCCTTGAAGGAGGCGGTGGTGAGACCCCTCCTCAAAAAGCCTGCCTTGGACCCGGCTGTTTTAAATAACTATCATCCAGTCTCCAACCTTCGCTTTCTGTCGAAGGTTGTCAAGAGCGTGGTGGCACATCAGCTTCCTCTTTTCCTTGAGGAAACTGATTATCTGGACCCGTACCAATCGGGTTTCAGGCCCGGTCACAGCACGGAGACGGCATTGGTCGCGCTGGTGAATGATCTCTGGTGGGCTCGGGACAAGGGTTGCTCCTCTGTTCTAGTCCTATTAGATCTCTCAGCGGCTTTCGATACCATCGACCATGGTATCCTACTGCGACGGCTCAGGGGGCTAGGAGTGGGAGGCACCGTTTTACGGTGGTTCTCCTCCTATCTCCTGGGCCGCTCGCAGTCGGTGTTGACGGGAGGGCAGAGATCCACCCCGAGGCCTCTCACTTCTGGAGTCCCTCAGGGGTCGGTTCTCTCACCCCTCCTGTTCAACATCTATATGAAGCCGCTGGGCGAGGTCATTCGTGGTTTCGGGGTGGGGTATCATCAGTAGGCTGATGATACCCAACTTTTTCTCTCCACCCCGAACCAACCCAGCGATGCCCTCGCCATGATGTCCCGTTGCCTGGAGGCGGTCCAGGTCTGGATGGGGAGAAACAGGCTTCGTCTCAATCCTGCCAAGACTGAGTGGCTTTACATATCGGCATCTCGGGCTAACCAAACTATTCCACCTTTAATTATGGGGGGGTGAGGTGCTACCCCCCGTTGATAGGGCTCGCAACTTGGGCGTCCTCCTGGACTCACAGCTCAACTTTGAAGATCATATAGGAGCCGTGGCCAGGGGAGCTTTTGCCCAGGTTCGCCTGGTGCGCCAGCTGCGACCCTACCTGGACCGAGATGCCCTACGCACAGTCACTCATGCGCTCGTGACCTCCCGTTTAGACTACTGCAACACGCTCTACATGGGGCTGCCCTTGAGGACCACTCGGAGGCTTCAACTGGTACAGAATGCGGCCGCACGAGTTGTGATGGGAGTTTCCCGATACTCCCATGTAACACCTCTACTCCGTGAGCTGCATTGGCTTCTGGTTGCCCTCCGGGTGAGATTCAAGGTGCTGGTAATGACCTATAAAGCCCTAAATGGCTTGGGTCCGGGATATTTGAGGGAACACCTGCTGCCAGCATCAAGCTCCCTTTGTCCAGTGCGCTCGCAGAGGGAGGGTCTTCTCAGGGTGCCGCCAGTAAAAGATTGCCGGCGGATAACACCCAGGGGGAGGGCCTTTTCTGTGGGTGCGCCTACCATCTGGAACCAGCTGCCCGTGGAGCTCAGGACTGCCCCTGACCTACACTCATTCCGCCGGGACCTGAAGACTTGGCTCTTTGAGCTCTCTGACCCAGGCTGAGAATTTTAACTGGGTTTTATTTTCAGGGATAATTTAATCTTTTATTTGTCTTTTAACTTTGTATTTTGTATTGGTATGATTTTAAAATGCCCTGTAAACCGCCCTGAGTCCTTCGGGAAAGGGCGGTATATAAATCTAATAAAATCTAAAATCTAAATCTAGATTGCAATAATAATGCATAGAGCTGGCAGCTTTAGCAGGCCTGACTGGGCTCTAAAGATAAGCAGGGTTGACCCTGGTTACTCCTGGGAGGGGAGACCACTTGCAAAGTAGAGTGGAAATATCAGAAGATAAACCCCTTACAGGTACTGGTAGTCCTTGACTTAAGACCATAATTGAGTCCAAAATTTCTGTTGCTAAGTGAGACATTTGTTACGTGAGTGTTGTCCCATTCTTGCCACAGTTTTATTTATTTATTTTATTTATTTTAATTCCATTTATATCCCGCCCTTCTCCGAAGACTCAGGGCGGCTTACAAGCTTAGCAGTAAGTTGTTAAGTGAATCGTTGCAGTTTTAGTAACATAAAGATAAAGGTTCCCCCGCACATGCGTGCTAGTCGTTTCCGACTCTAGGGGCCGGTGCTCATCTCTGTTTCAAAGCCGAAGAGCCAGCGCTTGTCCAAGGACGTCTCCGTGGTCATGTGGCCGGCATGACTAGATGCCAAAGGCGCACGGAACGCTGTTACCTTCCCACCGTAGTGGTCCCTATTTTTCTACTTGCATTTTTACGTGCTTTCGAACTGCTAGGTTGGCAGAAGCTGGGACGAGTAACAGGCGCTCACTCTGCTACGCGGCACTCGGGATTTGACCCGCCAAACTGCCGACCTCAGATTGACAAGCTCAGCGTCCTAACCCACTGAGCCACCGCGTCCCCGTTATGTATCTTACTCTACCATAATTTATTCTTTTTATTTTATTTTATTTATTTTTATTTTTATTCCATTTATATCCCGCCCTTCTCCGAAGACTCAGGGCGGCTTACTGCTTATGCTTTCCTTCATCTTTTTTTTTCTTGCCTGTTTTGACTTTGGGACTCTCATTGCTGCTATTTAGTCTCAGACTGTAAATAAGACTCAATCCATCACTTGCAGAAAAGATGTCAAAGGCTTTGAAAGTTATAAAGTGACTCCCCCCCCACAGGAGATTGCTCAGAATGATAAAACTCATCACTCAGAGGAATGTAAAGGTCAACAGTAGAATCTATCATTCTGTCTTAAGCAGGAAAAGTCCACGCTTTTGCAGCGAAATAAAAGAATCTGGTCATCCTTAAGATCTGTAAACTAGAAGAGTTTCAACAGAGGGATATGGAAAAGTTAGATGCTATCACGCAGATGGGTGACTTTTGGGTTTAATGAGTCTTTCAAAAACATGCAGACAATTTCAGGACAAATACAGATTAAATTCTAATATATATTTTTTTAAAAAAACCTATTTATGACAAGCAGAACAATCAGATCCAACGTGAAGAGTTCAATTAGCTATTTTATTGCTCAAGCCAAAACACAGGAAACTTCTCAAACAGACAATTTGCATCTGAGTCAGACTAGATAAGGTTCAATGGCATTCAAGGGGGGAATCAGACTTTGTTCTCTTATGCCCACATATGGATTCCAGAGCTTGTTGATTTAGGCTTCCGAAACGTTTCATTACCAGGTTAGGTGACATCTTCAGCGGAATTTAGGGAATGTCAGTGTTGATGTTCTGCTTATAAGGGTTTTGTGTGGTCAGTAGGTCTTGTGATGGAAGTGTCACATTAGGTGAAGATTTTGTGATTGGCCCTTTTCTCAAGGCCCTGAAGGCCTGGTTTTGCCAACTGGTTTTGCCAACTGGTTTTGCCAACTGGGACTCCAGAGCAGGATGGAGCCTATCAAATGGCTCCTATGTCCCAAAGCTGCTTTTTCAGGAGACAACTGGACTTTCTTGTTTTTCTTTGAAGACGTTTCGCTTCTCATCCAAGAAGCTTCTTCAGCTCTGACTGGATGGTGGGGAGTGGAAGGATTTATATTCCTTGCAGACAGCTGGTCATTTGCATCCCCCACCATCCAGTCAGAGCTGAAGAAGCTTCTGGGATGAGAAGCGAAACGTCTTCAAAGCAGAACAAGAAAGCCCAGTTGCCTCCTGAAAAAGCACCTTTGGGACAAAATTGCCAAGGTCGGGGACCCCTGATTTAAGTCATTCATACAACCATCCACCTCTCTCTAAGTCAGTGTTTCTCAGCCTTGGCACCTTTAAGATGTCTGGACTTCACCTCCCAGAATTCCCTAGCCAGCATGGTTGGCTGGGTGAGGAATTCTGGGAGTGGAAGTCCAGACATCTTCATATTGCAAGGTTGAGCAACACTGTTCTAGGTGGTATGTAAAGGGTTAAACTCCAGAAAACAATAACACAACTTATAGAACTCTCTTTAAAAACTACAACCAAACCAAACAGACATAATGTAATACACACCTGAGATCAACAAATAGTTCCACTTCAAATCACCGAAAGTGTAACTAAACTAATTTCTAAAACCAACTTCTTGGCTCACATGCTGACAAGCTATAACCCAGACCTCTGTTCAACGGGATAAGCTTATCCTTCTCTTAATTCCATCCACCACAATCAAAAGGTGCTCAGCCTTTGCAGGGTTTTTGTGTGTGTGTGTGATGGATCAATATTTATTTATTTATTAATGTGAAAAGCCCTCCCGATTCCCAAGACTCTGGACAGCTGAAATAAACAACTGTTAGAGGAGTTATTTATTTGCAACACCATGATCCCTAAAATTAATATTGCAGAGCTAAAAGAGGGCTCCCAGGACAGCTGTACTGTTTGAAATACTCATTTGAATGTACAGCATAAATAAATCCAAATGAAGGCAGCTTCCCAAGGGGTATCTCTTTAGTTTCTGAGCAACCGAAAAACACTGTGTTTCTGTTTATCCTATTTAGGTTTTAAAATGAAAGACTGTGTGGGCTCAGAGTATAATGTTTCTTTTCCATCAGGGTTGGCAAACTGGTTTTGGCTTTGCTGCTTGCCAAGCCTGTTTGTTTACTCACTCTTTGGACTTGAGGCAGAATTGTGCATCTTCCTCCCAATTTTTCTCCATAATAGCAACCCTGGGAGCAAAGAGGTGTTTCCTGAACTGCAGTGACACCCAATTGGTGAAACGGGATTCCAGCGTTGGGCATTTTACAAGGTGCCTTCCAACCCTGTGATTCACATCACAACCTCTGCCTTTTTTGTTTTTTTTTTACACACACACACACACACACACACACACGTCATGACATTACACTCAAGCCTGCGAGAAGTTGAGTTTGCATTGCAAGCCTGCTTTTTTTATCATTTGTGAGGCTTGCAAAGAAGAGGGGCAAAGTTCATGCCTGCCTGGCCAAAATCTTTATCTCACAGGGCAGGAAACCAGAATCAAAGCCCCAAACAGCCAGAGGTGTCTCTGTTCAAAATGCAAAGAGAGTTAGGACACAGGAGCTGGTGGAAAACGGGAGTAGGGTGGGTGGCTAGGAAGAAAGACAAAGCCCTTCTGGAAAAAAAAAAGCATGTAAAAAGGGAAAGAGGGCACTGGTAAGCATAATAAAAGCAGGGCAGCATCCAGCATCAGTTCTCAGAAGCCTGTGGAATTAGTGCATCGGCAGATTTTTGAAAAGCCACAACGGGTGGCCTTTTGTTCCGTGGCTTCTGCTTGTCTCACTTCCTTCCATTCACTATCCATGGTGCTGTCAAAATGACTACATCAAGACACCATGGGTCTGAGATCCATATGTAAATCACATCAGCTGCATCCTGAATCCCCTGCTCGTTGACATTCAAATCCATGGGATTCTTTGGGGCCCCGAGAGGCCAACGTGGAAATGTTTAGAAAAGACAGTTCATGGGAGAAGGCGGATATCCAGCAGATGAAGAGCAGAATGCTTTTTTGGAAGCTTAGGTGTCGTTTGTTATTTATTAATTGCTTGGTCTGTCCAAAGGATATATATCCAAGCAATCTTAAAGATTACAGTGGGGCATAAGGACCAAAATATATATTCTGGCTACATTCATGTAAACGTAGCCTGACTAGCTAACGACTAACCCATGATCTGATTTAACTTGGGGGCTATTTCAACAAGATATAGGAGGGTTAATTTGAACTTCTATCGCCCAATTACTAGTCTAACATCATAACTACTATACAACGTTTACATTTACAGGTAGTGCTCAACTTAGAGCAGAGGTGTCAAACTGGTGGCCCAAGGGCCGGATGCATCATAGAAAAAACACACCCACCCCATTGCCGGCAATGGAAAAAAAAGTCTCGCGCCACGTCATGTGACGTTGCATGTTTGACACCCCTGACTTAAGAGTATTTGTTTTGTAACCATTTGAGGTTACAATGGTGCTGAACAAACACCGGTCCTTGCGCTTACGATAGTGACAGCATCCCCATCGAGAACTTGGTAACCAGGATATATTTACGGTTGCAGTGTCCCAAGGTCATGTGAAGAACAGTTGCAATTGAGTATGTCTATTCTAGAAAAAAGGGACGCGATGGCTCAGTGGGTTAGGACGCTGAGCTTGTCGATCAGAAGGTCGGCAGTTTCGCGGGTCAAATCCAGAGCGCCACGTAACAGAGTGAGCGCCTGTTACTCGTCCCAGCTTCTGCCAACCTAGCAGTTCGAAAGCACGTAAAAATGCAAGTAGAAAAATAGGGACCACTAGGGTGGGAAGGTAACAGCGTTCCGTGCGCCTTTGGCGTCTAGTCATGCCGGAGACGTCCTCGGACAAGCGCTGGCTCTTCGGCTTTGAAACAGAAATGAGCATCGGCCCCTAGAGTCGGAAATGACTACCACGCAAGTGCGGGGGAACCTTTACCTTTACCTATTCTAGTAAAAAGGACTACTAGGGGTGACATGATAGCAGTGTTCCAATATCTCAGGGGCTGCCCCAAAGAAGAGGGAGTCAAGCTATTCTCCAAAGCACCTGAAGGCAGGACAAGAAGCAACAGATGGTGACTAAACAAAGGAGAGAAGCAACCTAGAACTAAGGTGAAATTTCCTGACAGAACAATTAATCAGTGCAATTACTGGCCTCCAGAAGTTGTGGAGGCTTTCAAGAAGAGACTGGACACCAATTGTCTGAAATAATGTACGTCTCCTGCTTGAGCAGGGGGTTGAACTAGAAGACCTCCAAGAACCCTTACAACTCTTGTTTTTCTGTTAAGTATTTCTGTTAAGTATTCACGTGATCACCCAGCCAGCTTCTGACAAGCAAAGGCAATGCTTAACAACGTTATTCACTTACGAACTGCAGTGACTCACTTAACCACCATGGCAAATAGGTCATAAAGCGAATGTAACTCTCAACCACTGTCTTACTTAGCAACGGAAATTCTGGTTCCAGTTGTGATCATAAATCAAGGACTATGTGTACAAGGGAGTGAACCATTGCCAAAAAATGAAAAGGGGTGTGTGTGTCTAAAAACAGGCTACCTTTTTCAATTTCCCCTCTCCTTAAATTTTAGTCTTGCCTGTCGATCCAAATGTGTCCTTTGCATTTGCTGAGATTGGCCAGTGAAGACTAAGAGAAGTATTTACCAATCCTATAAAACTGGTTGTATTCACGTCGCTTGCTACATCCTAAATCTAGAGAATTGAATGAAACTTAAGTGTACGATGTCCAAACAAATAAATCATATTGCGGCTTAAGGAATGGTTCATACATCATCTCAGGCAACAGCTGAAGATGCAACACAATATTCTCATTTTCAACCTAGACTGGTAGGTGAATTTAAACCTTTATATTTATGAAAATAGATTGTGGATGTGGATCAGTATTACACAAAAGCCTTCCTGCAGTTGTAGCCAAATGTGATACAAACATTATAGAACATTGTGGTATGGAAAACCTAAGAATCAGAAGGGATGCCTTAAGTGTTAGCAAGGATTAACAGGTCTGTCTGATATTTATTTGAGAGGAGGTTTCATCCCAGCCAAAACAAGACACTCTGCTACTAAATTTCAGTAGCGCTATCAGGATGAGGCTCTGTGGGGCAAAACAACAGCAGAATTACTTTTATCATCTGAAAGAAGGGTGCCTCAATGTCTATGGAGATTCTCAACCATCCAGGTCATGGTTTTTGCAAAAGGCAACTGTACATCCTTGGTTTTTTCCCTTGAAAATGTTTCGCTTCTCATCCAAGAAGCTTCTTCACTCAACCAAATGTGAATTCAAGAGGCAAAGAAAAACCAGAAATCTCCCCCAAACATTTACAACACCCTCTTCAAATAGGAGCAGTTAGCACAGGATGGCCAAGGAGTGGTGGGCTGAGGACTTTCTACCATCTGTCGCCCTTCCAAAATTATGAACTCTGAAGTGGCGGCCTTGTCAAAGGCGGAGCCCCCCCCCCAAAAAAAATCAACAACCATGAGACAGCATCAAAAGAGGTGCAGACACCTCTAATTTTTCATAGCCATCTCACGGACACGTAGGGGATGCCATTCAGATTTGGTAGCACTAGTTTAATGAATTAGTTAATGCTTCATCTTGGCCCTGGGTCTATCATCAAATGTTGGAGAACTGTCCCTCTTTTTGTCCGAAAGGTGCTTTTTCCAAAAGGCAACTGGACCTCCTTCGTTTTTTTTTTCCTTGAAAACATTTCACTTCTCATTCAGGAAGCTTCTTCAAGTCTTCGTTTCACTGAACAGCCATGATCTGGATCATTGAGAATCTCCATAGACACTTGTCCTTCTTTTTCAATGTAAGGGCCAACCCAACTAAACCAGCTGCATAGAAATATCCTGGTAAATCTGTGTTGGGGCCCATGAAGAGTATTCAGATGGATGGTCCTGTTATTTGCACTGAATTTAACACTGCCTCCAGGAAGGTGCCCAATTTAATATCAGTTAATCCCAGGATCAACATGTTGGAGCATTGCACGGTGCACCTCCTTCCATCCGAGACTTCCTTTTTCCAATTTAGTCATTTTCCAGAGAACTAGAGACTCCTCTGGATTTTCAGCATAAAGGGTGTGGCAATGACGTGACTGCCTCTCTCTCAATCCAGCCACGCAGGCAGAACCTTAATTAAATTCTGTTACATCAAAAAAACAGCCTTGAACCTGGGTAAGACTTTCCTTTGCTGCCTTAAATACCTGTTTATTGCACAGACTGGACTGGTGAGGAATTTTAATGAACTAAATAACACGAAGGAGATCTTCAGAGAGATGGATATTTAATACCCTATTTTAATCTTTTTAGGCTGGCTCTGCACAACACATTTATTTCTTTGGATACCTAATTAACTGGCTGCTTAGTAGTATAAATTATTCTGTTATTTGATGGATTGCTTACTTAAATGAAAACTATTATCTTCTGTAACATCTCCCTGGCTTCTTCTGATACTTCGTAAATAAGATCAGATATTTTGCCACTTTTAAACCTCCCCAAACATGAAAAAAACATTTGTCTGCTTTGAACCTATAAGCCACAATTGTCTGGGCTTTACAATGAATTAGAAGCCTTGATTTACAAGTTACAATGAGTTCACACAACTCACTATGTCCTGTGATTTGTTGATTTTTCTCTACGTACGCTAAACCTAAATCTGGTTTGCTTGTGTTTGATTAAGTATGCTATGTGAGTCCAGCTATCAAAGTATAGTATACATAACTCCAGTCATTTGTGGTTTATGTAGTAAACCATGGCTAAGTAAATCACGAATTGGGATGTGATGTAAGAAAAATAACATGTTTGATGGGTTCCAGTTGGCCATTTTGCTCTGTTCTTAAGGAATGTCCCTAAATATTCCAAAACAGAATGGAATGAAATAATAATAGGAATGGAATAGAATTAATAGGAATAGGAGTAGAGTAGAGTAGAGTAGAGTAGAGTAGAGTAGAGTAGAATAGAATAGAATAGAAAACAGGGAACAGAACAGAGAATAAGGAATAAGGAATAGGATAGGATAGGATAGCATAGGATAGAAAACAGGGAACAGAACAGAGAATAAGGAATAAGGAATGGATAGAATAGAATAGAATAGAATAGAATAGAATAGAATAGAATAGAATAGAATAGAATAGGAATAGTAGCAGCATAGAATAGAAATAGAATAGAAATAGAACAGAACAGAATAGAACAGAATAGAATTCTTTATTTTGTCAAGTATGGTTAGACACACAAGAAATTGGTCTGCAGTACAGAAGCACTTGCAAAATAACAGAGAAAATAAATGAATTTCACGTGTGTGTGTGTGATTTAATGCCAAGGAATTTTGGGAGTTGTAGTCCACATACCTGAGGGGTGCCATGGTTGAGAAACACTGCATGGCAGGATAATAAGCTATGAAGCAAAGGATATAAATTATTGGGCCCCAGTTTTAATAGTCTGGTTTATTTTGTTCTCTTCAGGACAAAGGACATGAGTACTTTTAGGAATTACATCCATATTTACTCAAGGCAGGGCTGGAGTATTTGATGGTGGATTAGTCATTCTCCACCCAGCCTACCTGAAAAGGCTGTTATGACGGAGGTCTGCATGTGTTCCACAGCACTCTAGAAGAAAATGTGGGAATAAACAACTCAGAAGTCAAGAAAAGACTGGATGCACGAATGTTTGGGCACCCACCTTCGTAAAGAAACTAGCTGCAACTGAGCCATATGACCCAGGAAAATACAGGTTAGTATTAAAAGAATGCCTACCTTACTGCAATATTTCTCAGTTACATCCCACCCACCCCGTTCTACTCACTGTGATTTACAGGTAGTCCTCAACTTTCAACAGCTTGTTCAGTGATCCTTCGTAGTTACAACAGCACCGAAGTGACTTATGACTATTTTTCACATCTATGACCGTCGCAGAATCCCCGTGATCACATGATCAAAATTCAGACGCTTGGCAACTGACTCCTACTTACGACGGTCACAGCGTCCCCGGGGGGGGCGGGGTCACGTGATCCCCTTTTGCGACCTTCTGACAAGCAAAGTCAATGGGGGGAAGCCGGATTTGCTTAAACCCACCCCACCCCGTTTTACTAACTTAGCAGCTGCAGTGATTTCCCTTTAACAACTGGCAAGGAAGGTGGTAAAACGGGGCAAAACGTAACCGTCTCGCTTAGTGACAGAAATGTTGTGTTCAACTGCGGTCGTTAAAGCCGAGGACTGCATGTCCTTCAATGTGTAGCATCCACGCTCAAGGCAGATGGGTCTTCTGCAAAAAACGACAGGATGCATTTCACTGCCCTTCTTGGAGAAGCTTCAGAAAGAGCTACTTTGGGACATTCCCATTAAGAGTTAGTTTTTCCTCTCCTCTTGAGGGGAAACGGCTAAAAAAGCTGGAGGGGCCCACCTAGATGTGATGTCAGTTGTCCTGGCTGGAAAGACTTGTAAAGTGACACCTGTGGCTCCCTTGGGCAGATGATGCTTGGGCCAGAAATGTCTGACCGCTGGAAAGTATGTCAGCAATTTCCTTCAGAGAGTGAAATGGGATCTTTTAATTCTTTCAAAGGGCACTTCCTGCACAGCACCAGCGGGCTTGCAAGGGCCCAAAGGACTACTACGAAATCCAGTGATCCCTGATTACAAGATAATACAGAATGACAAGGTTGCAAGGGACCTTGGAGGTCTTCTAGTCCAACCCTCTGCTCAGGCAGGAAAAACTATACCATTTCAGACAAACAGCGGTCCAACCTCTTCTTAAAAACTTCCAGTGTTGGAGCACCCACAACTTCTGGAGGAAAGTTGTTCCACTGGTTAATTGTTTCTAACTGTTAGGAAGTTTCTCCTTAGTTCCAGGTTGCTTCTCTCCTTGATTGGTTTCCATCCATTGTTTCTTTTCCTGCCTTCAAGCGCTTTGGAGAATAGCTTGACTCCCTCTTCTTTGTGGCAGTCCCTCAGATATTGGAAGACTGCTATCCTGTCACCCCTAGTCTTTCTTTTCAGTAGATGAAGAGATACCAAATTCCAGCAGTCGTTCCTTATATGTTGTAGCCTCAAGTCCCCTAAACATCGTTGTTGCTCTTCTCTGCATTCTTTCCAGAATCTCAACATCTTTTTATAACATGGTGAGCAAATGATTGGGAGCAGCTGAGTATCTCTCTTATAAATGTGCCTACACACACACACACACACACACACACACACACACACAAATATAGTACAGGTAGCCTTTGACATATGTAGAATATAGGTTCATTTGCCAATTTGTCTTCTGGGAAGATATTTTGATTTCCTCACCTAGTCAGCACAATAAAAATTTCCTTGTGGTCTCCCTTTTAATCATAAGCAGGTCTAAGCTTAATTTCTTCAGGTTAGCTAAAATTGATCAATGCTGCCATCCACTATTACCTTTTTACCAAATCAATTCAAATCAAACAAAATAAAAACTTCCTGCTTAATCAAGCTCTGCTCCTGTGAGTTCAAAAAGACATCTATTCAGTTTTCTTGGCAATGATACAGAATATTTCTTTCTCTCTCCAGGGATGTCATTTTAATTTCCTGGTTTAGCCTAAAGCTCTGAGAATGTCTTATCCAAGTTTTGTTCCAGACTCAACCGTCTTTTGCTTCTGAGTTCAGACCAGGTCAGCCAGAGGCGTCCTCTGTTATGAGACTTTTTATAATTAGCTTTCTGTATAACAGCAGCAAAAAAGTACATCTGGAGTAACTCAAGCGCTGATCTGAGAGGGGTTTCAATTCATAAATTTCCTGAATTAGATACGACTTAACATCCTGCTTCTATCACACTAGTAGTGAGCCTTGGTGGAGCAGTGGGCTAATGCCTCCTTAAGTAACACCAGCTGCCTGCAATTAGTGCAGGTTCGCATCCCACAAGGCTCAAGGTTGAATCAGCCTTCCATCCTTCCGAGGTAGGCAAAATGAGGACCCAGATTGTTGGGCGCAATTAAGCTGACTTTGTAATAATGCCGCTTGGGGTGTGTGTGAAAGCCCTAATAAGCAGGCATATACATAGAATGAAGGCTACTGCTAAGCTTGTAAGCCGCCCTGAGTCTTCGGAGAAGGGCGGGATATAAATGGAATTAAAATAAATAAATAAATAAAAAAAATAGTACTACAGGTTGTCCTTGACATACGAACACAATTGAAGCCAAACTTTCTGCTGTTAAGTGAGACACTTGTTAAGTGAGTTTGCCCCATTTTATGACATTTCTTGCCACAGTTGTTAAGTGAATCATTGCAGTTGTTAAGTTAGTAACCCAGGTTGCAAAGTGAGTCTGGCTTCCCCCGCTGAGTTTGCTGGTTGGAAGGACGCAAAAGCGCATCACAAGACCTTGGGACACTGCGACCGTCGTAAAGATGAGGCAGTTGCCAAGTGTTTGAATTTTGATCACATGGCCACGGGCATGCTCCATTGGTCATAAGGGTGAACAATCACCCTAAGTCCCTTTATGCAGGGCCATTGTAACTTTGAACAGTCGCTAAGTGGACTGTCGTAAGTTGAGGGCTACCTGTATTGTTGGGCAAAAACTATGCAGGGCCATTGTAACTTTGAACAGTCGCTAAGTGGACTGTCGTAAGTTGAGGGCTACCTGTATTGTTGGGCAAAAACTTTTCTAAGTGGCAGATCAAAGAACTGAATTTGGGGGCAGAACTGAGGACAAGGGTTGAGCGCCCCAGATTTAAAAGAAGATGAGGATGTTCAGATGAATCTACCTGTAGCAATAGCATGTAGACTTATATACTGCTTGACAGTACTTTACAGCCCTCTCTAAGCAGTTTACAGAGTCAGTCTCTTGCCCCCAACAATCTGGGTCCTCGTTTTACTGACCTTGGAAGGATGGAAGGCTGAGTCAACCTTGAGTCAGTCAGGATTGAACTCCTGGAAATGGGATATTAGATAGATAAGAGATAGATAGATAGATAGATAGATAGATAGATAGATAGATAGATAGATAGATAGATAGACAGACAGATCGATCAATCACAATAGCAATAGTGCTTAGACTTATATACTGCTTCACAGTGCTTTACACAGCCCTCTCTAAGCGGTGTACAGAGTCAGCCATTTGCCCCCCCCAAAATCTGGGTCCTCATTTTAGTGACCTTGGAAAGATGGAAGGTTGAGGTAACCTTGAGCCCGTCAGGATCAAACTCCAGACTGTGGGCAGAGTTAGTCTGCAATACTGCATTCTAATCATTGTGCCTCCATGGCACTTAATACAACATCCAATCAGCTACAGCAATAGCACTTAGACTTATATACTGCTTCACAGTGTTTTACAGGCCTCTCTAAGCGGTTTACAGAGTCAGCCTATGGCCCCCCAACACTCTGGGTCCTTATTTTACCGACCTTGGAAAGATGGAAGGCTGAGTCAACCTTGAGCCCGTCAGGATCGAACTCCAGACCGTGGGCAGAGTTAGCCTGCAATACTGCATTCTAACCGCTGCGCCACCACGGCTCCTGTGATGTTATATGGGGAAGACCTTAGGAGACGGGTAAAGAGATGCTGCCTAGGGAACAATCAGATAAGAGGATGCGTAGCCCACAAAGCTGTATAATGGACAGAGCAAGAGGCTCGGTGGTGCCCCTCCCGAGGTTATCAGGCTGTAAAGTGGGAGAATCGTATTATCAAGTGTGCAAAATTCTGATGATTTCTCCTCTTTTTTGTTTTGCTTTAAGTTTAAAGATAGTTTTGTTAATTGTGTTTGAAGACTGTTAAATAATGACAACAACAACAATAATCTTTTATAAAATTGCATTGTAGTCTGCGAAATGTGCTTGAAAACTGGATACTCTTTTAACAAAAATGCAAATGTACACCTTTGGAAAAATCTGAGCAAAATTACACACAGCTTATATACAAATAAAATGGTTAAACCCGGCATGAACCAACTGAAAGAAAATGGGGGGGGGGGAAGAGCCTGGGAGGGATAAACCAAAATGGAGATTTGTGCAAATGAGAAATAGAAGAAACAAACCTGACTGATGATCCCAGCTCTCCTTCACACGACACACTGCAAACACACTATTGTTTAATGCTATCAAAATGCATTTCCTGGAGCTGAACTCAATGAGATTAACTTCCAGAGAGCACACCTAGAAATGCATTGCTAATATCCTTCCAGAATTTCATCCTGGGTCACTCACTCTTTGCACACCCCATCAATCCCCCAATTCCATTTCATCCAGGAAAGAATCTCAGCTGCTTAGGGCAACATCAGAAGCTTAGTGTAACATAAGGAGCCTTTAAACCAGCCAGCCAGCCAGCCAGCTGGAAATGGGGAACACAGATGCTTGGCATCGCCTTTAGCACTGCTGGCCTAGAAAGTGTAGAAGTCTACTTCCCATTGGTGACTATTTATAGTCATTGTAGTATTCCTAGTTAGGACAAAATGTGGGTTTTTGGGAAGGCATCGGGTTGAATAGAGTCACTTGTGGAGATCTGGACCAGGGGTTTGGTGCAAAGTTTGTCAAGCTGAGCATCTTTAAGATGTATGGACTTCAACTCCCAGAATTTCCCAAGCAACAGGGCTACTGAAGGCAATTTTATCTTCTACACCAGGGGTGTTAAAACTGCCGGCAGGCGGGGCGAGTTGCAGCATGCGGAGGCTGCGCCCACCCCCAGCTCCGGCAATGCGGGGAAAAAGTCACGATATGTTGCAACACGTCAAGTGACACGGCAAGTTTGACACCTGTGTTCTACACTAAACCGGCAAGCACCTGCCACGTAACACCCCAGACTTAACAATCGTCAATAAGAAAGACAAAAATGTTCTGGACAGTGGATGCGGCAGTACCTGAAAACAGCAGATAGAAGAGATAGAACTGGAGAAGGCAACAAAATACAACGACCTGCAAATACAAATAGAAGGATCATGGTAGTAATAGATACCTAATCCCAAAATAACTGGAGCACCATTTGAACATCATCGGCATTGAAAAATTCACCATCGGTCAATTGCAAAAGCCAGTTTTACTTGGAACGGCTTACATCCTCTGACAATACCTCTAACGCCATCAGACTTCAATATCTGCCTATCTCAGGTCCTTGGGGAGCACTCAATACGCAGATAGAAATGCCAGATCCAGTCCAAACATCTGGCTGATTGTGCCAGGAACCATACTGTAATTGACAAAATCACCATCAGTCAATTGCAAAGGGCAGCTTTGCTTGGAACAGCTTACATCCTGTGACAGTACCTTTAATCCCATCAAACAACCATCTCTGCCTATCCCACCAGGTCCTCATGCAACAAGCCACAATAGCAGCAATACATTTCCTTGTTCTTGCCAAAAACGGACCAAAAAGGATTCGGTATTGAGGTAAATATAGAAGTATGATAACCACGATAATTTAATTTGAAAGACAAGTCACCTGTTTTGTGTGGCATGCTACTTTATCCAATTACCCACAATTAAACAAGCTATGATTTAGTGTCATGCACGACTCTTTCTTCCACTGAATTACATCTTTCTTCCATAAAATTATACTGTATGGGGTTTTTTTTTTTGGGGGGGGTCTGGTTGATATTAAAACCCATTCTGTCCTTTAAATGCTTCTGGCTTTCAGGATTGAAGATTTCAGGCTAGCTACTCTACCTGAGCTGCAAGAGTCTAGATGACCATTATGGTAGCTGTCTGCAAAGCTCGCTGTCCATCTTGCTGTCCAGGACTGCTACACACAGATCTGAATAGGTATTTAGCCTCATCAGGTAGAACAGACTGGTGGGGGAATTTTGGGACACACCTTAAAAATGCTTAGAGTGAGAAACAGGGCAGGGGTAGGCAACCTCGGCTCTTTGATGACTCGTCCATGAGTCATCAAAGAGCCGACGTTGCCTACCCCTGGCTTAGGGGTAGGCAACCTTGGCTCTTTGATGACTCGTGGGCTTCAACTCCCAGAATTCCTGAGCCAGCCATGACTCACATGGCTGGCTCAGGAATTCTGGGAGTTGAAGCCCACGAGTCATCAAAGAGCCAAGGTTGCCTACCCCTGGCTTAGACTGGGATCTTCTGGTGCCCCCTTGTGGTGTGGAACAGGCTGCTTACCCTATGGAGGAAATGTAATAAAATGAAGCACATCCATTTCACCTGTGTTTCAGTTGCAGGGATATATTTAAGCCTCTTTTTGCCATAAAAAGGGTAGAAAATATTTTTTCCCCAGTTCACAACACCAGGAAAAAAAGGAAAATAAAGTATTGACTGGTTCGGAAGAAAGAAGGAGTTTTTGAGTTAGGCATGAATGGTCGAAGTATCTGCTTCATGTCACTTGTGGGTTTAAAACGTGGTGGGCTATAAGGGATGGTGGTACAAATACCACCAAAGGCTTTATTATTTCTTGGTCAATGTCTTTTTTTGCCCATGTCATTTAGTTCATTCAGTAAATTCTTTTCTGAGTGAGCAGAATGCTGGACTGGACTCACTTTTGGCCTTCTCTCAATTCCAGATTTCCCTGCCTTACGTTTTAGCTCCTCCTTCGCCAAAGACATCAAATTCCTTGCTGAATCACCTGGAAAGAATGCTGGACAGATCTGAACTGTAACCTTAGCTCAGCTCAAGCAGTTGGCTCTGACCTGGCTGCTTTTAAATCTCCTCTGGAGACATCCTATTCCCCACCAGCGGTTTCTAAGAGAGTTGGTAAGAACAGTCTCTAACCTCTATAGGCTAGAGCCCAAATGAGCCCAGAATGTCTGTTGCTAAGCGAGATGGCTCTTCAGTGAGTTTTGACCTTTGACCTTTCTTGCCGCAGTTGTTAAGTGAATCACTGCAGTTGTTAGGTTAGCAACACGGTTGTTAAATGAATTTGGCTCTCCCATCGGCTTTGCTTCTCAAAAGGTCGCCAAAGGGGATCACGTGATCCTGGGACACTGTGACCATCATAAATACATGCCAGTAATTAGAATGGAATGGAATGGAATGGAATGGAATAGAATAGAATAATAATAGAATAGAATAGAATAGAATAGAATAGAATAGAATAGAATAGAATGGAATAGAATAGAATAGAAGCTGGAAGGGACCTTGGAGGTCTTCTAGTCCAACCCTGCTGAGAGTGACTGGCCCAAGGGCCCAACTGGCTTTGTGCCTAAAGCAGAATAGAATAGAATAGAATAGAATAGAATAGAATTAGAATAGAATAGAATAGAATAGAATAGAATAGAATAGAATAGAATAGAATAGAATAGAATAGAATAGAATAGAATAGAACAGAACAGAATAGAATAGAATAGAGGATAGGATAGGATAGGATAGGATAGGATAATGAAGAATAGAATGGAATGGAATGGAATGGAATGGAATGGAATGGAATGGAATAGAATAGAATAGAATAATAGAATAGAATAGAATAGAATAGAATAGAATAGAATAGAATAGAATAGAATAGAATAGAATAGAACAGAACAGAACAGAATAGAATAGGAGTAAGAGAACTAGAATTAGAATAGAATAGAATAGTAGAACAGAACTAGAATTAGAATTAATTAGAATTAGAATTAGAATTAGAATAGAACAGAACAGAATAGAATAGAATAACAGAGTTGGAAGGGACCTTGGAGGTCTTCTAGTCCAACCCCCTGCTTAGGCAGTTGCCAAGCATCTGAATTTTGATCAGTGGCCAAGGTTGAGAAGCACTGCCTTACATATTCCCTGGCAATGGCTGCCTTCCATTTCCATCCACCAGACACAACCCCAGTTGGACAGTAAAGATTCTGTCTTTCATACACTGGCTTGAAACAAGGGGCCTAAAATTGTTCCTGCAAAGCCTTCACTAGCAGAACAACAGATACATGTCAAGCACAGATGTGGGCAACTGTGTGGCCACTTTATAACTTGAAGACTTCAACTCCCAGAATTCCTGAGTTGGCATGTACAGCTGCAATAGGGATGCTGCAATGGTCTTAAGTGTGAAAGATGGTCACCAGTCCCTTTTTCAGTGTTGTACCTTTGAAATGGTCACTACATGAACTGTTGTAAATGGAGGACCACCTGTACTACAGGGGCTAAATAAGGAAAAGGATGCTGTCCCAGGTACCAATCCTTGAGCAAGCCAATGGTTGTTTGCAGAGTGTACAGAGCTATCTGGCTATCTGTAAGGTAGTCCTTGCCTTATGACCACAGTTGAGCCAAAAATTTAGGTGGTTAAGTGAGTTTTGCCCCATTTTATGACCTTTCTTGGCAGAGTTGTTAAGTGAATCATTGCAGTTAAGTTAGTAACATGGTTGTTAAGTAAATCTGGCTTCCCCCTGTGACTCTGTTCATCAGAAGATTGCAAAAGGGGATCACATGATCCCAGGACACTGTAACCGTCATAATTTTTTATAATCACAAGTCCTTAATATTTTATCAGCAACATATTGTCTGGTTCCAATATTTACCACTTACTAATACACATTAAGTTCCTTTCTCTCTACCTAATTTTTCTAGCCATTGATAAAAAGTATCCCATCTTCTAAAGTATACTGAGTCTTCCAATATCTCAAGGGGCTGCCCCAAAGAAGAGGGAGTCAAGCTACTCTCCAAAGTGCCTGAAGGCAGGACAAGCAGCAACAGTTGGAGACTAACCAAGGAGAGAAGCAACCTAGAACTAAGGAGAAACTTCCTGGCAGTTAGAACAATTAACCAGTGGAACAGCTTGCCTCCAGAAGTTGTGAATGCTCCAACACTGGAAGTTTTTAAGAAGAGACTGGACAGCCATTTATGTAAAATGGTACAGGGTTGGACTAGGGGGTTGGACTAGATGACCTCCAAGGTCCCTTCCAGCTCTCCTCTTCTCTTCTCTTCTCTTCTCTTCTCTTCTCTTCTCTTCTCTTCTCTTCTCTTCTCTTCTCTTCTCTTCTCTTCTGATGGAATTGTTGTTGTTATCATCATCATCATTATTTCATTTCCAATGTCAACCTGTCCATTTCTGCACAATCTAGAATTTTTTTGATTAACTCTTCCTCCGCTGGTAATTCTGCATTTTCCCCCCAATGTTGAGCGAATACAATTCTCACTGCATTTAATACATGTAATATTAAATATATTGATTCTTTGTCATAATTTCCTACAATTATACCTAACAAAAAATTAAAAAATCCAAATTTTGATTCTGTGACTAATAGGGATGCTGCAACCGTTCTAAGTGGGAACAATGGTTATAAGTCACTTCTCTCAATGCTGTTGTAAATGAACTGTTGTAAGTTGAGGACTACCTGTAGTACAGGGGCTAAGTAAGAAAAAGGATGCTGACCCAGGTACCAATCCTTGAACCAGCCAATTGACCTCAATTTTCAGAGCTAGCTGGCCTTGCATCACTGGATGTGGACATTTTCACAATTTTGTAAATCTTCTTGCTAATTATCCCACGTACTGGGTTCTCACAATACATGGAGGCCTAAACTAACCCAACACAGTAGGCCCACAGAAAGCGCACAACCCCAGTGTGAAACAACCAAATTTAGAAAAATCATCCGAACATAACTACTCAGTTTATAGCTAGCCTGATTATGTATCTTGGGTCCTGATAAATTATGTTCTCACATTTTGATCCAGGCAGGTCAAAATCAAAATCCATAGGGGGAACAGGACGTGGTCCAAAAGGTCAAGGTGGCATCCAAAAAGCCACTGTTGAAACGGACTATTTTTTTTACGGGCAACTTTTTTTAAAACCACTTAGTTTTGTTGGCAAGGAGGGTGATTTTCAGCAAAAATACAGAAGATTTTTTTCCCCCTTTTCTCTTTATCACTGCTTTCTATTTATCTTTCCTGCTTTCCTTGATCTGACTCTGGAACTTTGCAAACCAGCCAGGATCAAAGGCTAAGGGAGGCTTGGTCCAGGAAGAAATAATCCTGGATTGGTTAGTCAGCATTTTGGGAAAGCTTGCAAGCTCCATCATCTGTCTCAGAGGTCTTCAAGCTTGACAACTTGAAGACTTGTGGGCTTCAACTCCCAGAATTCCTCAGCCAGCATGCCTGGCTGAGGAATTCTGGGAGTTGAAGTCCACAAGCCTTAAAGTTGCCAAGTTTGAAGACTCCCGATTTAGATTGCCAAAAGATGGCTGGGAAGCTCCCATATAAGTGAACACACGACTCTGGGGCGGATACATGCCGTCGTGGATACGTGCCGGTTGCCAAGCCCTGTGTTTTGATCACGTGACCCTGGGGATGCTGCAATGGTTGTCAAGTGTGAAAAATGGTCCCTTTTTTCCTGTGCTGTTGTAACTTGGAATGGTCACTAAACAAATGCTTGCAAGACAAGCACTGCCTGTTATCAGGCCTACTTTTAAAACTTAGATGACTTTCACCGCAGTTTCTCAGAGAAGCCGTGCTCTGCTTTACTGTGGAGACACAAGGGACATGCATGCAAGCCAGCGTGACTGTTCACACAACACACTAACCTCAAACCAGTTCAAACCCCAGTGATTTATTATTTACTGAGCCAACCATGCTAAACCGCCCCCCCCAAAAAAAGAAGCAATTGGCTTAGTGCAGTTTGTGAACTAGGTCTTCGCTTCCATGCCTCAGCGAGTAGAGGGAGTTTGATTTGGGCCTTTATTAACCTTTTATGCCAAATACCAGGAACGTGACTTTAAGACCTGACATGCTCAGCCTCCAAACGGTTAGGTGAGATTTGCATACAAAGAAAGTTGGGAGAAAACCTTTTGACATCTGTTGGCAAATGACTCCTTCCCGTTTTCCCCCATTTTGACAGCAAAAGCCTGAAGCATTTCATCGTAGTAGCCCTTGTGGCAATATACTGTGTATATCTGTGTATATTTTGTGGAGTTGAGCCATCTCTCTTTGCAAGGAACTCTAGCTGATGTAGCATCCTCTGGGGGTGTTCCTTGTGGACATATGTTGTGTATAGTGAAAAAAAAGGTAACATGCGTGCTAGTCGTTTCCGACTCTAGGGGCCGGTGCTCATCTCCGTTTCAAAGCCGAAGAGCCAGCGCTTGTCCGAGGACGTCTCCGTGGTCATGTGGCCGGCATGACTAGACGCCAAAGGCGCACGGAACGCTGTTACCTTCCCACCGGAGTGGTCCCTATTTTTCTACTTGCATTTTTAGGTGCTTTCGAACTGCTAGGTTGGCAGAAGCTGGGACGAGTAACAGGCGCTCACTCTGCTACGCGGCGCTCGGGTTCACGTAAAATACTAGACAAGGACAATAAGGGTTCGGGGAGTTTGTATTGTGGGAACCCCTCCCTCGAATTTTGAATGGGGTCTGAAGCTGGCCATCACGTGAACTTGTAATAGAAAGAGAATGTTTGTAGCTCAGGGTTGAACTGTTGGGTCTCTGAGCTTTTCCAGCAGATGTTTCGTTACCAAATTTGGTCACATCAAATCAGCCAAAACACTCCCAACATCGACAAGGGCAAGCCACCAGTATATAGAAAGAGAGCAAACCCCGCTCCCTTCAGCACTGATGATGTTACCTAGTTGGGTAATGAAACGTCTGAACATAGAACCGTCAAGTTGAAAGGAACCTTGGAGGTCTTCTAGTCCAACCCCTGCTCGAGCAGGAGCCCATGTATGATTTCAGACAGTCTCTTTCTGAAAGCCTCCAGTGATGGAGCACCCACAGCTTCTGCAAGACAATAAGAGAGCACCAAGGACCCCCGCAGAACTTGTAATAGTTTATCTGCTGCCCCCCCACCCCCCCACCTCACCCCCATTGCAGGAAGACTGGTCTTCTGTTTTGTTCACCTATCAGGGGTAGGCAACCTTGGCTCTTTGATGACTCGTGGACTTCAACTCCCAGAATTCCCTAGCCCCGGGGCAGGCAAACTTGGCTCTTTTATGACTCATGGACTTCAACTCCCAGAATTTCTGAGCCAACATGGCTCAGCTTGGAAACCTCTCCCTTTCCCCTCAGCGTGGCTGGCTCAGGAATTCTGGGAGTTGAAGTCCACGAGTCATAAAAGAGCCAAGGTTGCCTACCCTTCCTATAGACCAACTCTACATCCGGTGGAACTACTGGAACCTTTAGAGCAGGGGTCTTCGAACTTGGTCCTTATGACTCGTGGACTCCAACTCCCAGAATTCCTGAGCCAGCCTGGCTCAGCTTGGAAACCTCTCCCTTTCCCCTCAGCGTGGCTGGCTCAGGAATTCTGGGAGTTGAAGTCCACCCGTCGTAAAAGAGCCAAGCTTGCCCAGCCCTGATCCTCGGTTTTAGCATGTGGTATGAACACAGCCCCTTGGCCTTTCTTTCCACTTTTTTCTTCCAAATTCAGGACTCATTCAAGATGTCCTAAAGAAGCAGTTGGAGCTTGCAACGAACCCCCTCCCCACCCCCGCTGCCGATCAAATCCCGGGGGGGTTGCAAAAACCCCTGAAATCAAACCCCCCCACCCCACCCCCGCCAACCCATCTTCCTGCCTCTTTGCTTCCTCCAAAGCCAGGGGTAGGCAACCTCGGCTCTTTTATGACTCATGGACTTCAACTCCCAGAATTCCTGAGCCAGCATAGCTGGCTCAGGAATTCTGGGAGTTGAAGTCCATGAGTCATAAAAGAGCCGAGGTTGCCTACCCCTGTCCAAAGCGGATCAAGTCCCAGTAGGCCACACGCCCCCAATCCTGCCAGACGATGAGCCCGTGCAGACGTGCGCTTTCCCCCTGAAGCCGGACCTCTTTTCTCTCCTTCCCTACGGACCCAGGGAAGGCCAAACGTGCTTCAGTTCCCCGGACGGGGAGCCTAGGAAAGGATGAAAATGGAGCCGGGGGTGGCTGGGTGGGAGAGAAGCCGGAAGGCTCCTGCCCTGCCCACCCACCCACCCGATTCGCAAAGTGATGGGAGATTTGCAAAGAGGAGGACGCCGCCGTTGTGGTCGGCGGATCGGTGCAATTCAGCCCGACGCGCCTCGGCTGCCAAAACTGAAGTCCCGGCGAGGGGGCTGGCAATTCTTACCGGGTGG
>NC_139525.1:13915027-14035615 GCF_947247035.1 Vipera ursinii
GTATGGGTTCTCCTGCTTGAGCAGAGGGCTGGGCTAGAAGACCTCCAAGGTCCCTTCCAGCTTCTATTCTATTCCGTATTTTCTGTTCTATTCTATTCTATTCTATTCTATTCTATTCTATTCTATTCTATTCTATTCTATTCTATTCTATTCTATTCTATTCTATTCTATTCTATTCTGTTATTATTCTGTTCTATTCTATTCTATTCTATTCTATTCTGTTATTATTCTGTTCTGTTCTATTCCTTTCCATTCCATTCCATTCTTCTTATTCTATTCCATTCTTCTTATTCTATTCTATTCTATTCTATTCTATTCTATTCTATTCTTCTCCCATCCCATCCAAATATCCTCTGCAAACATTACAAAGCCTGTAATATAAATAGGCTCAGTGAGTTTGTGTAGTGATAGTAACTGGGGTAACTTAGTAACTAATATAAATCTAATATCTCTTAGGAAGACTTTTGATGAGAAATGGTGGTTCCCACAAGAGCTACCTTTTCTAAAAATTGTGCAGCCCTGTGCAATATTGATAACAGATGTGAATACAGCTCTTTTTTATTTTTTAACTTGTACATGAAACACGGCTGCCTTCTGCTGTTAAGCTCATTTCAGAATACAAGTAGGGAAATCTCCATTCTTTCCCAATAATATCTTTAAGCCTTGGACTTTCCAGATTCTGTCTGCAAACTACTCACCCCACCCCATTCCACCGCTGTCTCTTCACCTGAGTCCCCGTTCCTCATCTCCTACCCAATTACTCTACAGCAGACTTGGCCCTTTTATGGCTTGGCTGAGGAATTCTGGGAGTTGAAGTCCACAAGTCATAAAAGAGCCAAGTTTGCAGACCCCTGCTTTGAATTGTAAGCTCTCCATTTATTAACATGCAAACAATGGAAACATCTGTACAAAAATACACCTCTAAATAACACTGTAAACAAAATGAGTAAATATAGTAAAATGTACACCACAAAGCCTTCTTTCATCTATCCAGGTTGTTCTTGGTTACCTGCCCAAACGCATTATATCAGGTTTTAATTAGATTTGTTTTGGAAGAAACCTCATTGATTTATGCTATTCCAGATAACAGCAGCTAGATGGCAGCATTGGATAAACAATAAAATAAACTAATGGCTACAGTTCTCTTTTTCAGCTAGTGGTCTTCAGCTCAAAGGAAGTTTAGAAAAGAAGCCACAAAAATCCAGTCCACCACCAGATGGCGGTAGAGAGATCCAAAGATCTCATAGTCTTTGCTGCCACCTAGTGGTCCTCCACTGTTTTGACAGCCAAATCTGGCCAAAAGGTTAAGAACCCTTATTCCAGTTTTTCCCATGGGATCTCCTTCAAATGTATCAGGCGTGAGTATTCAGGGGATATAATGTCCAGAAAATTTGGAAAGGAACAAGCTGATAAAGGCAGCTTTCTTCTGATATTTCCTAAATTAAGACAAGGACCCTCTCATTATGGTTTGCTTCCTATCTGGATAGATTATTGCCCAAACTTACTTCTTTACTCATCACTCCTTAGGAATTGCATGACACTTCCGTATTTATTCTTGTAAGATGGATATTTCTCCTTTTCCCTCCAAAACTCATGCCCTGATACACAGCTGCTTGATAATATGGGCAGGTTGGCGGTGGGTCTCCCCAGTTGCACCCCTCCCTGCTTTTTACAGCCCTGCACTGGATCTTTCTACCAATAGTTCAAGCTAGGGTTGTCCCACCTTGGAAACTTTAAGACCTGTGGACTTCAACTTCCAGAATTCCCCAGTCAGCATAACTGGTTGGGGAATTCTGGGAGTTGAAGTCCACAGGTCTTAAAGTCGCCAAGGTGGGACATGTCTGGTTTAAACCATTGCCTTAATCTGTTGACTGTCAGCATCCTGTCCTTCTGTTTTTGCAGACAGAGCTTCAGGAAGAAAACAAAATGGAAACACCTTCAGAATCCCCTTTTTCTGGCCCAGGGGAGATAATCTGAGATGCATAAGTGGGGCCAAAGATATTCTTCTGAATGAATCCAACCACGTTGGGGGAAGAAAGCAAATGAACGTAAATAAGAGAGAGCCAGATTAAATACCTGTTTCTGTTTAGGCCAAGGAGAATTGGAGTGCATCAGAATGTTTGAAAAAGGAGCAGGCATTTGCAATACACCACGCAGAGAGAGTTAATGTTGTTCCAGACTCTCATAACATGATAGCAGGGTTCCAGTATTTGAGGGGCTGCCCCAAAGAAGAGGGAGTCAAGCTATTCTCCAAAGCACCTGAAAGCAGGACAAGAAGCAACGGATGGAAACTAGTCAAGGAGAGAAGCAACCTAGAACTAAGGAGAAACTTCCTGACAGTTAGAACAATTAACCAGTGGAACAACCTGCCTCCAGAAGTGGTGAATGCTCCAACACTGGAGGCTTTTAAGAAGAGACTGGACAGTTGTTTGTCTGAAAAGGTATAGAGTCTCCTATTTGAGCAGGGGGTTGGACTAGAAGATCTCCCAGGTCCCTTCCAACTCTGATATTCTGTTATTATTCTATAATTATGCTGGTAGATGCCATTTTTTTTGCCAGGATTGACTGGGGAGTGAAATTCAAAAGAAGAGGCTGGATGGAGCTTCTACCTTATGCCCTGTTTTGCGTAAGCTCCCTCCCATCTTGGACACCTCTTTTTCTTTACAATAAATCAGGAATACATAACATGAAGCAAAAGGCTGACATGATACCGTTGGGAACGAGGAGAAAATTCTTCCAACGCATATTTTCAGACCTCGTTTTTGTCCAGGCTGCAAACGGCCTTGCAGTTACTCCAAAGCTATTGGAAGATACCAACTAAGATACACAGAGGAAGGCTAGACTAGGTACGGGAGGAAAAAACAAGCTGAAAAGAAAAAGCAATGATAGGAAAGATCCTTGATTTGCCCCTCTCTCATATTAGAAAGTCAAATTTATTCGAATGCTTCTCTGAGCTGGATAAAATCACTTTCCACACCTGACAAGAAATCATTGGGGAAAGATAAGTTGGGGGAGAGAAGAGGATGGGCGACGGGGACTGTAATTGGATACAGAGATGCCCTTAGAATTTGCTTCTTTGTATACAGTAACATGCCCTGCCAATGTTGTGGGGCAGCGGGGGGGGGGGGGAGGGGGAGGGGGGGAAAAAGAAACTCCATGCTCACTAGCACTGATGATATTACATAGTTGGGTCATGAAAGGTCTGCAAACAAGCAACCAAACTCAGAGAACACCAAGGACACCATTGTTCCTCCTCCTCCTCCTCCTCCTCAACCCCTCTCCCTTCTAGCACTGGTGATGTTACCTAGTTGGGTAATGAAATGTCTGCAAGCAAGCAACCAAACTCAGAGAACACCAAGGACACCATAGTTTCTCCTCCTCCTCCTCTCCTCCTCCTCCTCCTCCTCCTCCTCCTCCTCCTCCTCTTCCTCCTCCTCCTCCTCCTCCTCCTCCTCAACCCCTCTCCCTTCTAGCACTGGTGATGTTACCTAGTTGGGTAATGAAATGTCTGCAAGCAAGCAACCAAACTCAGAGAACACCAAGGACACCATAGTTTCTCCTCCTCCTCCTCCTCCTCCTCCTCCTCCTCCTCCTCTTCCTCCTCCTCCTCCTCCTCCTCCTCAACCCCTCTCCCTTCTAGCACTGGTGATGTTACCTAGTTGGGTAATGAAATGTCTGCAAGCAAGCAACCAAACACAGAGAACACCAAGGACATCTAGTTTGTCCTCCTCCTCCTCCTCCTCCTCCTCCTCCTCCTCCTCCTCCTCCTCCTCCTCAACCCCTCTCCCTTCTAGCACTGGTGATGTTACCTAGTTGAGTAATGAAATGTCTGCAAGCAAGCAACCAAACTCAGAGAACACCAAGGACACCATAGTTTGTCCTCCTCCACAGTTCCACCTAAGCTACAAATATTTCCTTGGGAACCCTAGGAAGCTAGCTAGGCTAAGCGATAGCTACTTACAGAACTCAAAGGATAACTTTTTGTTCATTCAACACAAATTTCCTCAGAAAGTCCAATCAGACTGAAAGCAAGAGGGTCCGTATAAGATATGAGCTTCAGATACAGTTGTGCTGGCTGATCATTTCTGGTAGGTTCTAGAATATTCCGCCAAGTTCGAAAGCATTATAAAACTCACTTTATGAGATCAGGAAGGGTTGAAATGCCTTGGTAAGGCCACACTTGGAATACTGCATCCACTTTTGGTCACCACAATAATAATAATAAAAAAGATGTTGAGACTCTGGAAAGAGTGCAGAGAAGAGCAATAAAGATAATTAGAGGAGTGGAGGCTAAAACAAAGGATGGTTGCGAGAACTGGGTATGTCTTTTCACTAAAGAAGGACTAGGGGCAACACGATAGCAAGGTTCCCATATTTGAGGGGCTGCCACAAAGAAGAGGGGGTCAAACTATTCTCCAAAGCACCAGAAGGGAAGACGAGAAGCAGTAGATGGAAGCTCATTAAAGATAGATCCAACCAGGAACTAAGGAGAAATTTCCTGATAATGAGAACAATTAACCTACGGAACAGCTTGCTTCCCGGAATTGCAGGTGCTCCATTACTGGAGTTTTTCAAGAAAAGATTAGACAACCATTTGACCAGGATGATATAAGGTCTCCTGCCTTAAGGAGGAGCCTGGAGTATCAGACCTGGCAGGTCCCTTCCAACCCTGTGATTTTATGATTAACAAAAACAACCGTATACATTATTCCATATATTGTCAAGGAAAGAAGAATTGGATTGTCACCTGATGCAGGATGTCTGTGCAGATGCAACTGCGTGGCTGAGATTCCACAACTGCTAAAAATTTGCTTTCCCTGGTGTCAAAATATGACATCTATTTTCACCCACAAAGCAAGATACCCAGGACTGAATGTGCAAAGTTTGCATTGCACAGCAATAAACTGGCTGTGAAAGGAATGCTGATGTTTATTTAACCAATGCTGGCACCAAAAGTTCTCATCCTTCTCATTGTTTGCTTGGATGGAACAAATATGAATTCCCTTTAGAGACATGAGCTGGGAAACTAACTGGAGCAAAGGCAACAGCCCATGGAGATGCCCAGAACTTCAAGGGCATGGCAGACATCCAGGAAAGCCAAGACAAATTTCATCCTGGAAGGGTAAACAGGCAAAATGTATTGTTAGGGCCACCAAATGTGGAGTTGCAAAAATTCAGATGACCACCAGAGGGTGAAGTACAATGCCCATTTTCTGTGCCTCTTCATTGCCACCTAGTGCTGCTCTAGGGTTTCACCCCTTTATTTTTATGCAAGTAGTATAAGATAATCTTTACTGTCATTTTTTTTTACTCTGGGCACACTGGCACACATTAAAAATGAAATTCTGCTGCCTTCTCTCAAAAGTGTACATGTCAAAGCAAGAACATCCAAGGTTAGCAGCGTTTTTGAAAGAAGAGATGATAAGAAATGGCGGGTTGGAGAACTGGAGGGAAAGCCTGCATTTCAAACTAATTGGAGAATGTGATTTATGGCTGTTAATTAGAGGAGGGAATAGTGCTTTGATACTATGTGCTCAGGGGAGGGGAGTTCAGATTTTAGCTTCACCTATGTTCGTACCGATGTTATGCTACTTGAATAAAGATTCTTTAAGGAAAACAGTGCCTCAAAGTTCTTTGAAGAGTTTCATCTGTCAGAACCACGACAGTACACATACATAACACACATATAAGCATGCTATATACATATACCTACACCCTTACATATGCATATATATATAAAAATTAATCACTGCCCATCTTGAATTCATACCGGAAAGAGGAAGCTTGAGAGTTCACAAGGTTGATATTGTATGGAACAAAACTGTGACTGAAACTGGATGTTCTGCTTCAGGTACCATGGAGCCCCCTCCTCCCAGAAGGGAACAAGGAAAACAGGCCGTGAAGAGCATGTGTAACATCCCAGACAATCCTGCAGACCCTGCTCAAGCATCACTTAGATGCTATGTCCTGGAGAGAAGGAAGTGCCATCCTCACCACTCTCTGCACTGCCTTCCTGTCCAAAGCAGGGATGCTTTCAAACCAGACTGTGATGCGGTATGACTGGATGCTCTCAATGGTCCCTCTATAGAAAGTGGTAAGGACAAGGCAAGGAAGATGTGCTTTTCTCATGAGACGCAGAAAATGCAGGCGCCGCAGTGCCCGCTTCACCAGTGTCTCACTGTTGAGCGACCAAGATAGCCTGAGTGAAGTTATACTTAAGTTAAGTTACAACCATTCTTTTGGCAACTGTTTGAAGTTACAACATCACTGAAAATAAAAGGCTTTTGACCAGTGCTCACCTTATGACTATCACAGCATCCCAGAGTCATGTTATCATCTTCTGCAACCTTCCCAGCTGGCTTCCAACAAGCGATGTCACTGAAAAGAAGCTGAATTTGCTTAATGACTGCATGATTCACTTAACAACCATGGAAAAACAGGCCATAAAATCGACTGCTTTGCTTAGCAACAGACATTCTGGTGCTAATTGTGGTCAGACGGCTAGAGCCACCTGTATAAATATTTCTGGAATGAAATTGGGTTCACCACAAATTATCCATGTACCTAAAGAATTATTCTACCCACCCTGCCACACACGCACAACCACACCCAGAGCAAAGGGGAATGCAAAACTTGACACTTCCTGCTGTTTGGAGCAATTTGATCCATACAAGCCAAACTATTCTGGTTCTTCTTTGCTTAATACACCCTCTATGTCTTTTCCAGGGACGCGGTGGCTCAGTGGGTTAGGATGCTGAGCTTGTCAATCAGAAGGTCGGCAGTTTGGCGGGTCGAATCCCAAGTGCCGCGTAACAGAGTGAGCTTCATCCCAGCTTCTGCCAACCTAGCAGTTCGAAAGCACGTAAAAATGCAAGTAGAAAAATAGGGACCGCTACGGTGGGAAGGTAACAGCGTTCCGTGCGCCTTTGGCGTCTAGTCATGCCGGCCACATGACCACGGAGACGTCCTCGGACAAGCGCTGGCTCTTCGGCTTTGAAACGGAGATGAGCACCGGCCCCTAGAGTCGGAAAAGACTAGCACGCATGTGCGGGGGAACCTTTACCTTTACCTTATGTCTTTTCCACCACTTCAAAAAAGAGATACATGCACTTATTTCTTGCACTTACTTATCTTGAACAGTAGTATAAATCTGACCTCTCTAAGAGACCATAAACAACTCCTGATCAATTACAGATGAAGCAGGTTTATTCGTAGTGAGCAGAGAGGCCAAGCTAGTGCCAGAAAACCACCGTGAATTACACCATGACTTAGTTCATTATGTTTCTTAGACAACCTCCTAAATGGGAGGGAAGTTATTTTAAAAACTGTTCCTGGTAAGAACATTTGCATTGGCCAACTTGGATGAATCTAAGTTTTTAAGAAAAGATTGGACAACCATTTGTCTGAAATGGTATAGGTCACAGGTCTGCAACCTGTGGCTCCGGAGCCGCATGCGGCTCTTTCAACCGTCTCTTGCGGCTCCCAGTCCTCTGCCATGTGTAGTCCAAAAAAAAAAAGTGGGACTAAAAAAGTTCAACCAATCAATTCAAATATGCAGGGTAGGTGCATATCTCGCCTTGGCTCCACTCTTCAGTCAAACCCTGTTCTGCACATGCGCGCATGTACGCGCATGCCCACACATTTTTTGCGGCTCCCAGTTTTTCCTTTTGTGAGGGAACCGGTTCCGAGTGGCTCTTTCACTGTTTCAGGTTGCTGACCCCTGGTATAGGTTGAGCAGGGCATTGGGCTAGAAGACCTCTGGGGTCCCTTCCAACTTGGCTATTCTGTTATTCAAAGCTTGATAGCAGCCAAGGGCCAAAGAGATGGCAATCTTGGCTCACACAGCAGAGCTGTGTCCAGGTACATTTTGCAGGAAGAAACCCAAAAAACCCGGATTAATCTCCCTCTAGAAGGCACTGTAGGGAGAGATGCACAGATTCCACCCTCTACCCCTCAATTTCAAGTATTCCTACTTGCTTCCAAAAGTAACTGAAGAAGCTTCTTGGATGAGAAGTGAAATGTCTTCAAGGAAAAAAAAAAAACAAGAAAGTCTAGTTGCCCCTTGAAAAAGCACCTTTGGGACAACCATGACCTGTCGGGAATCTCCCCCGAGAGATGTAGGAGCTGGTTTCCATAGACCAGCACCCGCCATAGTTATCTCCTTCCCCTTCAGATCTTGCCTGTTTGGAGGTCTGCATTTTGACTGTGCCCACGTCATGCCCGTTTTAGCTCCGGAAAGGTCAAAGTTTCCTAGGAAAGGTTGAAAGTTTTTTTTTTTTAAATTCCATTTATATCCCGCCCTTCTCCGAAGACTCAGGGTGGCTTACAAGCTTAGCAGTAGCCTTCATTCTATGTATATGCCTGCTTATTAGGGCTTTCACACACACCCCAAGCGGCATTATTACAAAGTCAGCCTATTGCCCCCAACAATCTGGGTCCTCATTTTACCTACCTCGGAAGGATGGAAGGCTGAGTCAACCTTGAGCCTGGTGGGATGCGAACCTGCACTAATTGCAGGCAGCTGGTGTTACTTAAGGAGGCATTAGCCCACTGCTCCACCAAGGCTCTGTCCAAGATAGAACCTGGAGGATTGCATCTTGACTACACCTGCTGATTCAAGGATGGAGAGCGGTGGCAAAAGAGGCGGGGAAAGACTACAAGAGGTTCTCAACTTACAACAGCTTAGGGACCATTCGAAGCTTTGTGCCTGTAGTGAGACATGGAACTCCAACTAGGTAACATTATTGCTGTGTCTGACTGTAGTGTGTGCTCCCTGCTTACATACAGTAGTTTGCCCTGCCAGTGGAGACAAGCCCTACATTCACTAACACTGATGATGTTACCTAGCTGGGTAATGAAATGTCTGCAAGAAAACAATCAAATCCCGCGGCTATCCTCTTCCTCCTCCACCTCTCCTCTTCCTCCTTTCCACAACCACAACTCTCTTTTAGCACTGATGATGTTTCCGAGTTTGGGTAATGAAATGTCTGCAAGAAAACAATCAAATCCATTTGTCGTTATCCTCCTCCTCCTCCTTTCCACAAACACAGGAAAGGGAAAAAAAAGCTATTCAATGAAAGAAAAAAATCCGTTTGGAACAATTCAAGTTTATTCATTTATAAAAGAGATAAAATACGTATATAAATAATGGTTACAAATATGCGTCTCCAGAAAAGTGGGAGAGAGAACCAGCCAGGCTAAAATGTGTCTTGGTTAATGCTAAGCAAACATGCTACACTGATTTTTTTTCCTGTCCTTAAAAAAAAAAAGAGAAAGAACTTATTATACAAATAAATACATAGCCTATATCTCAGGTATCTCATCACAGATGCAAAAAAAGTTACTTTTCTTCCAGAAAATTAATAAAAGTACTGTACACCTCTCAACATGTGCCCTTTCCCACAGTGATACGTTAAAAATAAAAGGGAAAAGAAATTGCATCACCTCCCAAAAGACCTACCTGCTCATTAAATTATAAAAGGATGGCTCTGCTTATTAGGTGGAGAATTCTGGGAGTTGAAGTCCACACACGTAAAGTTGCCAAGGTTGAGAAACCCTGGTTTACCCAACCCAAACCCCTAAATTCACACAACACATATAACTCCAGTCCCCAATTGACCAAACACCCTTGCTTGTTTTCATGTTGCCTGAACCAGCAAACTCAGTGTGATAACCAGGTTGATCCAACCTGCTAACAACGGGTGAATCCTCAGAATACGCTAAACTGCCTTCACCCCATTTGAGTTCTGCTTTCAAGGGGGTTGTGTCAAGTGGGCCGTTGTGCCTGGAACTAACCAGACTGGCTGTGTTCGCATGTGTTTCCATGCCAGGAAGCTACGGTTCAGTTTTGCGGTGGGAACTCACCCGGGATGTGCTGCTTATGTTGAGACTCTAGAAAGAGTGCAGAGAAGAGCAACAAAGATGATTAGGGGACTGGGGGCTAAAACATATGAAGAACAGTCGCAGGAACTGGGCTTGGTTAGTCTACTGAAGAGAAGGACCAGAGGAGACACGACAGGTTCCAATATTTGAGGGACTGTCACAGAGAGGAGGGGTGTGTGTGTCAACCTATTCTCCAAAGCACCCGAAGGCCAGACAAGGAACGACAGATGGAAACTGATCAAGGAGAGATTCAACCAGGAAATTTTCTGACAGTGAGAACCATCAAACAACGCAACAGATTGCCTTCAGAGGTTGTGGGAACTTCAACACTGGAAGCTTTCAAGAAGAGACTGGATCTCTTAGAAATGGTGTAGAATAGGTCTCCTGCTTGGGTGGGGTTGGACTTGGTTAACTTAAGTTTCCACAGCTGAAAAGCATCACTTAGCAATTCTGTTCCACTCCAAGCAGCATGCTCTTTTTAATTTTAAATTTGTCCCTTGATAAAATGATCCCTGGACATGAGGCAACTGCGGATGACCTCCAAGCTGTCCCTCCCCATTTTCACCTTGGCCCTCCTGGGGTTCTGTTGTTCTTCCTTTAAAAACAAGAGCTTATGTTGAAGTCTTCCTCATTTTGAAGTACAGGTAGTCCTCGACTTACGGTCACAACTGAGCCCAAAATTTCTGTTGCTAAGCGAGACATTCATCAAGTGAGTTTTGCCCCATTTTATGGTCCGTCTTGCCACAGTTCTTAAGTGAATCACTGCACTTGTTAAGTTATCAACCGGGTGGTTAAAGCGAATCTGGCTTCCCCCTTGACTTGGCTTGTCAGAAAGTCTCAAAAGCGGATCATACGATCTGGGGACACTGCAACCATCATAAATACGAGTCAGTTGCCAGGTGCCTGAATTTTGATCACCTGACTCTGGGGATGCTGCGACGGTCATAAGTATGAAAAATGGTCATAAGTCATTTTTTTAGTGCTGTTGTAACTTTGAACAGTCACTAAATGAACTGTTGTAAGTTGAGGAGCACCTGTATGGGGTAGCTTCGCTTTAAGGCACAGAACAAATCCTGACTCTCGTGTGAGACGTGGGGTGTGAAACCAACAACTAGGGCTTGCAATCATAGTTGATAGCAAGAATAAGCAACCAGCAGCCTGCAGGAAGTATTTAGGCCGAATTTTCATCCTTTCTACCTACCCATCCAAATTCCGTGGTGATTTTTTTTTTGCCTGTTGGATTCATAGCATCTCAATTGTGGAATTCAAGCCAAAAGATTCAGCCCAGATCATCCCCAGAAATTCCATGATTATCCAAGTCACGTTCTCTTTGGTTCTTTCCAAGGACACCTTGGGCCATCCACCCCGGGAATTGTGCCAAGGTTTTGTCTCCCCCCCCCCCCCCCACCTTCCTGAATGGTTTTTCTCATGGAAAGAAAAAGATGGGGGGAAAATAATGGGAGAATGGCAGTGGGCCTCAAAACGAAAATGAGATGGCTTGGATTTTTCCCATTATGCCTCTGAGCAGTTGCACCTCGGAAGAGTTTCACAATGGGGGAAAAAGGGCAATAGCATTTTGAGGGTCCTCTTCTCCAGTTTTGGGGTGGGGTGGGGTTCCAGTCTTAAATCATCATCATTTCAAGACTTACTTTTGACACAGTAGCCTTAGCCTTAGCTAGGGTGTCATCCTTGGCTTTTTCCTGATCAACAGTTGTCCCAAAAATTAATCAAGATGATGTACTGTGGTGGCTCAAACTAAACCTACCTCTGAAAGGGAGGGGGGAGAGGGGCTTTGGAAATGTCCTGCCTCTTGCAATTTCACATCTGAAAAAAAAATCTAGCGTGAGCTTAATGTAAGTTTTAAAGTAGGAAAAAATTTCTAGGGGAAGAAAAAGGATCTTGGTCTTACCCAACTGTGGCTGTACCCATTTCATATCTGCACCTTCCTGACTGAGGCCCTTGGTCTCTCTTCAAAACTGGAAAGAAGACCCTCAGCTCACCAACTCCCCACCCCTGGCTTTAGACAACGACCTTTGCAGGAATCCAGGTCTTTCTTGCCTGTTTTTATAATAACGAAGAGTCACCATTTCTGAAGTAGAGATATTGAAAGGATTAGCACAGAGTAGCAAAATATGCTGGGCATGAGATGAATTCTCTCTTTCTTTCTCTTTCTTTCTTTCTTTCTCTCTCTCTCTCTTTCTTTTCTTTCTTTCTTTCTTTCTTTCTTTCTTTCTTTCTTTCTTTTTCTTTCTTTCTTTCTCTTTCCAGGGCACAAGCAAAATAAACCCACAGTCCCGCTGCGGATCCATCTCTTTTCTCTCGGTTTCCTTCTTCAGAACTTCCCTCAACAACTTTCCTCCCCAAGGTACAAGTCTTTCATCAGTTCTTCCACTTCAGTCCTGCACTCTCGGTTTCCACACATTTGGATGAGGCGAGCTGCTCCCTCACTGAATATTTTCCACCTACCTAAAATAAAGAAACAAAAGATTTTTTTTTTAAAAAAAAGCGATGAGCAAACGCGCGAGAGAAAAGCAAACGACAGCACAGCGTGCAGGATAATTGAGAACCCTGAGGGTCTGAACTGCTGAGGAGGTTTCGTGCTTTCACGTACTTCCCCGTCACCTTCCCATTCCGAAAACATCTGGCCCGAATCGGGTCAGGCATCTGAAAACGTCCTGATTCCAAACCCTAAATAAAGAGTCACGTGCACACAGGAAGCAATCAGTTTGGTTAACTGCAATTTTAAGTGGGTGAATGCAAACGGAATGGGCAGATCCTGCGCCAGGCCCATCAATGCCAAAAGGAGCTTTGAAAGACGCGTGTATTTATTTTTTAAAGCTAATTTAAATTCCTCATATATTTACAGAAGTACCAGCCATGATCATCACGACATCTCCCATATAAAATAAGCTCTCATTCCTCCTCTTTCAGCAAAAAGAATTATAGGCATAGAAGACTACTTTTCAATTTGAAAAGAGGTTTCGAGGTTTTTAAGAAGAGACTGGACAGTCACTTGTCTGAAGTGGTATAGGTTCTCCTGATCAAGCAGGGGGCTGGACTAGAAGACCTCCAAGATCCCTTTCAGCTCTATTCTATTTTAAGTCTTCTATTCTAAGAATATGGATGCGGTGGCTCAGTGGGTTAGGACGCTGAGCTTGTCAATCAGAAGGTCGGCAGTTTGGTGGGTCGAATCCTGAGTGCCGCGTAGCAGAGTGAGCACGTTACTCGTCCCAGCTTCTGCCAACCTAGCAGTTCAAAAGCACGTAAAAATGCAAGTAGAAAAATAGGGACCACTACGGTGGGAAGGTAACAGCGTTCTGTGCGCCTTTGGCGTCTAGTCACGCCGGCCACATGACCACGGAGATGTCCTCGGACAAGCGCTGGCTCTTCGGCTTTGAAAAGGAGATGAGCACCGGCCCCTAGAGTCAGAAATGACTAGCACACATGTGCGGGGGAACCTTTACCTTTACCTTTTATTCTAAGAATATTGATTAAGGAGAAAAGCCTTACTGGTCCTCCTGACCCCTTGCAGCCAAAAAGTAGATGGGAATGGCAGATTTTCCTCTAATTCAACTTTTAGGTTATTGTTGTTGTTGTTCAGTTGCTAAGTCATGTCTGACTCTTTGTGATCCCATGCACCACAGCACAGCACAGCCCCTCCCCCCCGGTCCTCCATTATCTCCCAGGTTCTGCCCAAATTCATCTTCATTGCACTGATGGCACTATCTAACCATCTCATCCTGTGCCATCCCCTTCTTCTTTTGCCTTCCATCTTTCCCGACATCAGGGTCTTCTCTTCTCACTTGGTGGCCAAAGTATTTGAGCTTCAGCTTCAGTATCTGTCCTTCTGAAGGACAGGCAGGGTTGATTTCTTTTAGGATCGGCTGATTCCTAAAGGAAATCAATTAAGCTCCAAAGAGCCTGGGCAGAAAACTCAGATCGGTCTTCATGAATGAAGGTCTGTAGAACTTTCCTCAACCTTTCAGTCAATACTGTGCTAAAAAGTTTATCGTCATTAGTAACCAATGAGATTGGCCCACATTTCCCCCCCCCCCCGAAAGTCTCATCTTGACTTTCCTTTGGCTTTTTACAGATCCTAATGATATCCTGGAGGAAGATTCAAAACTCCATCTTTGCCCACAATGAAACCATGCAGTTCAAGGAAGACCTTCCTGGCCAATCTTCCAAGCAGGATATCTCATAGTCTCAGCCATCTTACATCTTCATCACTTGGAGATGGCAGAACATGAGGAAAGATCTATCTATCTATCTATCTATCTATCTATCTATCTATCTATCTATCTATCTATCTATCTATCATCTATCTATCTATCTATCTATCTATCTTCTATCTATCTATCTATCTATCTATCTATCTATCTATCTATCTATCTATCTACCTACCTACCTACCTACCTACCTACCTACCTATCTATCTATCTATCTATCTATCTATCTATCTATCTATCTATCTATCTATCTATCTATCTATCTATCTATCCATCCAGGAGACTTCATGTCCTACCTGGTAGGATGGATTTTCCCCAGAACTCGCCATGGCCAATGCACCATGGCCAACTCATCATGGGAGAACTTGCCATGGACAACTTGCCACGGGACAATTCAACAATTTAATTATTTAAAATAAATTTAAAAAATATTTTAATTTTTGTCATTCAACATTTCATTTTGTCCCTCCTTTTTTGCATCCTTTTAAAAACGATTCTATTCCATCATTTCTTCAATATGAGTGTAACTCTTCTCCCACTGTGAGTTGCACATGAGTTGGTTGCAGAGAGCTGTCCTGGACCCCATTTCCCTACCCCCAATTTACAGTATCCTGGAAGCAGACAGAAAAGACAAAGTTCATTGATGTTGGGGGTTCATTTTGCTTGTTTTTACCAAAAGTACTTTTATTGCTCAAACACCAAAATTAAATTTCCGTTTATCTGTCTGTCTTCTCCAAAGGTCTGAGAATGAAAAAGAAATTGGCGGAAAAAGAGTCCCTTTTAACACATGATTTTTCAGTCCAGATTCCAAGTCCCCCAACAATCATGTAAACAAATCAGAGGCCAAAAAGAATCAAGCGATTGCTTTTCTAGGATAATTGCTTGTATAAACAAACCCCTTGATTCACACTAATGAAACGAGGAGGAGAATTTCTTCCAGAGCTGCAATCCTGGAATTTTCTAGCTGCAGCCAAGCGGTAACTTGAAACCAAAAAGGTCAGCTGATTCGTTTCAAGTGCCGGTTCTTGACCATGTTACATTCCACAATCATTAAATCCAAATGTCTCTGATGAAAAGATTAAGGATGCAGTCCTGCATGCGTTTATCTGACAAGAAAGATGCTTCATCCCAACATCAAGCTAAACTACGGTTAATTGAATAAACCCAAAGTCGCTGAGTTTGCAAGCCACAGTAAGCCACAAACCAGAGATGAACTCTCTGTAGTTGACACCCTCCAACAGTTAGGCTTCCCCTAGAGTGGACAGCAAAAAAGTTGAACAAATCACATCAGGCGTGTTCTGTGTGACCTCAGGTTAGGTGTCAGGAAAGTCTCTGCAATTTAATTTTGACAGAAGGAACATCAGAGGAGGTGGTGTGTGACTCTAGGGCTGTGTAGTAATACACCTTACACTAAATGATTGGAATTCCAAAAATTCCAGTAACAATTCCATTTGAATTATTATCTTTTTGAGCCACTGTGACTTATTTTGCAAAACATGATTAAAAAAAGCTGTTTGTTTAATGGGTGATCCTACCGTTTGACTTTATCCATGCAGCGTGTTTTACAGGACTCACCCAATTTCTGAATTTGCACAATCAACAGAATCCTAAAGGGACCCATTCTTTTGGCAGAGGTGTGTGTGTCTGTTTGCATAAGCCTAATGTCAAGGTTGAATAGCTCAGATGCTTGCTGACCTCTGTTGCTACTCAACTTGCCATAGAAACAGGGGGCAGGGGGACCGTCAGACCCAAAGGTCATCATAAGCAAGTGTCTGGCAGAGACGTGGAGTGTTCCCACAAGAAACAGAAAGCCTGCAATTGGGCAATGTGGACAAATGGTGGGTGGGAGCTATGAAAAGCCATTCTTAACTAACCAGAATTTCACATGGGAACACTAGAACAGGGCTTTCCAACCAGTGGTACGGGTACCACCTGTGGTACATTGGCACCTGGCAGGTGGTACGCGACCATCCTAGAAAAGTGGCAGCAGGGGAGGGGAATGAGCTGAACCGGTGGCAGCACCGCACAAGCCTGAGCGAGAGACGGCTGGAGCTGCAGGGCTGTCAGGGCTCAGGGGAAGCACCAGGATCAGCGCCAGGCTCCAGCCAGAAGCAGCGCTGATCAGCTGGAATGTTGCAGCATCTCCAGGATCTTGTGATTTACATTCAGATGATTGGCAACTGATTCATATGTATGACGGTCACCGTGTCCCAGGGTCATGTGAAGTGACCAAAACTTGCTGCAACCACCCAGCAGAGGGGGAGGGGAATAAAAACCACCCCCCCACCCCCCGCCAATCCTCAACAGAAATGCTCACAACAATGAAAACCTTGGACAGGAGGAAGAGCACCGTCGGGCGGGCAGGCGGGCGTCTTGCTCGGCTGTGGCTTAGGGGCACTTTTTTCAGTGCCATTGTAACTTTGAACAGTCACTAAGTGAACTGTTGTAAGTCGAGGACTATCTTTACTTCATCAATTTATTCCTTTTTTTGTCATCAAGTTTTTAACACCTTGCTAGGCGACTGGTGGTACTCAGATGTTGCCATATCCTAAAAGTGGTACAATGGGTGAAAAGGTTGAAAAGCCCTGCGCTAGAGTTGATTTTGCTTCTTCAGTGCCAGTATGTCTATCCAATAAAGATTGATCTCTTATGGCACCTCAAGACCGTAGAGTTTCTTCAATTTTGAGTTCACCAGCGGGACAGTTGATACCTAAGCCCCAAAAGGCCTAGCCATTGGAAAATGTAGCCAAGTTTGGCATACGGTATGGCAGCATAGGTTAGCTTATTCTGTCGCGACTAAGTGGACAGTGCGAAAACAGCTCGCAAGGGGTGTGTATTCGTCAAAAGTTTGATTTCACAAGGCATCAAAGCAAGATTTTACTTACTCAAAGTCGTCTTTGTGATCTGCACAAAATAGGGCAGTTCTCTGAATTCCTCCTTCGGCATGACCTCGATATTAACGTCGCTCAGGAGACCTATTGCAAAGCCGTTAGAAGAATACAGGCAGTTAGGAATGACTTTTATCTGTACACTATAAGAGCAGAGTGGCTCAAGTGATTGGGAGGCTGGGCAGGTGGTTAGCCAACCTGCGTTCGAGATCTGGTTGGTGTCGTGGGGCGGGGTTGAGTTCTCGTCCTTTGCTCCAGCTCTTGCTGGGGACATAAAAGGAAACCCACACCTCCCACAACTGGGTATCCCCAGGGCAGCGGTGATGTCATCAGCTAATCCTTTTAACCCAGAAGCGCCTCGGTGCTTCTTGCATGAGTGCAAACACTGTACTCAACTCATTTGGGAGAGCCTTTTTTTAGTGGAAAACTCTTTTTATTTTTTAAAAAAATACTTTTCCATAATGTAATCACTTGAGACAGCTACTCAGTGATCCAAATCTTTCTGTATCAGGAGCATTTTTACAATCCTAAAGACACAACGTAGGGGATCTGCTTCACTGCCCCTGCCATCCCCCCCCAAGAAACTTGATTTCCTCTCTTCCTTACGGACTTGATCTTGGAAAAAAGAAAGAATTCAGCACCTCTTTTAAAAATCCAGGTGTAGATCTCTACTCTTGACGTTCCATTTTTTTGAAAGGCTACTTTTTTTTGGACGGTTATTTTGGAAGTGTTGAGAACGGCTTCGTAAACTGGAAATATCTCCTCACCGCAGAAATAGTCTTGATCGTCAGAGAGCTGACTTTCCATTTCTTCTGTAAGAGAAAACAAATGCTAGTTTGTATTTTTAGGGATCTAGTCTGTGTCACCTCTATGGGTGCATTTTTACTCCAAAGGGAATCCCGTTGTATTCAATGGGGTGTATTCTCAGGGATCACCTATCCGGTTTAGAGTTCCTTTTTTTATCTGAATTACTGTAACGGGCAGAAGAAATAATCTTGAGGAACAGGAGGAAGAGACACAACCAATACCACAGACAGATAAAAGAAATCTGAGTCTAGGACAGGGGTAGGCAACCTTGGCTCTTTTATGACTCGTGGACTTCAACTCCCAGAATTCCTCAGCCAGCCATGCTGAGGGGAAAGGGAGAGGTTTCCAAGCTGAGCCATGCTGGCTCAGGAATTCTGGGAGTTGAAGTCCAGGAGTCATAAAAGGGCCAGGTTTGAAGAGCCCTGCTCTAAAGGTACAAACCAGTAGTTCCACCGGACATAGAGTTGGTCTATAGCAGGGGTAGGCAACCTTGGCCCTTTTATGACTCGTGGACTTCAACTCCCAGAATTCCTGAGCCAGCCATGCTGAGGGGAAAGGGTGAGGTTTCTATGCTGAGCCATGCTGGCTCAGGAATTCTGGGAGTTGAAGTCCACGAGTCATCAAAGAGCCAAGGTTGCCTACCCCTGGTGTAGGACAGCAATATAATTTGAGAAAATAGCTCAGATATGAACTGTCAAAAGTCCAACTAGCAAACCTAATGAAAGGATCCTGCAAGGCAATTACTGTAAAGTCCGAAAGGTAAAACTTGATTGGATACACCATCTCGGAACTGAAGAAGCAAAAACAGCTCTGGTTTTTCTGCGCAAAAACTTGCTTAGCTAAACAATAGATTCCCTTGCCCCAATCCACCGTGTGTTCACATTGTCCAATAGTAGTACTTCATTTTGTTATGGGAACAGAATAAGCAGGAGGAAGTGCAATCAGACTTAACAGAATATCAGAGTTGGAAGGGACATTGGAGGTCTTCTAGTCCAACCCTGCTCAAGCAGAAGACCCCACACCATTCCAGACAAGTAGCTATCCAATCCCTTTTTATAAATCTCCAGTAATGGAGCACCCACAGCTTTTGAAGGCAGCAGTTGCACAGGTTAATTGTTCTCATTGCTAGGACATTTCTTGCAAGATTCTCTTATTATAACCTTGTAATAAGATTATTATAACCTTGTAATAAGTGCCTGTTACTCATCCCAGCTTCTGCCAACCTAGCAGTTCGAAAGCACGTAAAAATGCAAGTAGAAAAATAGGGACCACTACGGTGGGAAGGTAATAGCATTCCGTGCGCCTTTGGCGTCTAGTCATGCCGGCCACATGACCACGGAGACGTCCTCGGACAAGCGCTGGCTCTTCGGCTTTGAAACAGAGATGAGCACCGGCCCCTAGAGTCGGAAACGACTAGCACGCATTTGCAGGGGAACCTTTACCTTTACCTTTAATAAAAGTAGTATTAGCTTGCATGCCTTTGTTTCCAAGTCAGTTTTATCTTGGAAGGCTGACAATTACAAGTCATTGCAATATTCCTGCATTTTTCCAGATTCGGATTCCAATCAGTGCAATGTACCAAAATTCTCTTTAAAATGAAGTCTATACTCTTGGAAGAAGCACAACATGATAGTCTACCAGACCTATATCTGAGCCATTTTCCTGGCTTGGAGAACAAAAATGTCCATAGCTCTTACGCTATTAGCTACCTTAAAGTGTAGGTGTTGGTCCTCTTACATAAATACTGAAATTACAGTCAATTCCCAATCTATTTAGCTTGTGGAGGGCAAAAGGTTCTTGACTGTCTTAGCTTTACAAACATTGAGTCAGCTCCAAAGGTATTGCTTAGGTTGATCTTTTTCATATTTTATGTTAGTTTCCTTGTTTTAATTTGCAATAATAGTTATAAAGAAACAAGCAACTCTAGAACGCCTCCATGCAGGAAACACATTATTTTCTTGAGGATCAACTTTCAAATAAGTGGACAGCACATTGGCCTAATTTCAATGCCTTTTTGCAAGAGATCACTATAGTCCAGGAGCTTCCAACCTTGGCAATTTTAAGACCTGTGGACTTCATGGCTGGCTGGGGAATTCTGGGAGTTGAAGTCCACATGTCTTAAAGTTACCAAGGTTGGACATCCCTGCTTTAGACCTCCAATAAAGGGCAGGAAAATCTCAGCAAGAGAGAGAAAATCATACGTAGGGGTATCTCAAGCCATTTTGCTTACACCCCAAAACTGTTTCTGTCTTACCCACCGTGTATCCTCTACAATTCAATGCAACGTCGTCAACCTACCTGGACAAACTTTGCAGCATTTCCCTTCAATTTTCTTCGGCTGTTCACAGGGATACTGATGGGGACACTTGATTGCTTTACATTCTGGCTTAGTGCCATTGCAAGTACATAAGACACACTCCACAGTGCCATATATTGGGAGGAATGGATGCCAAATTTCTCCCTGAGAGTAGGTTTTTCCATTTGAAATGCACACTAGAATAAAGAATGGATGAGGGAATGGATGTAAATCTTAGATATAAGAAACAGAGATTTAGTGGCCACAATATTTCATTCTATGGCCATTTCTCTCACTAGCAACAGAATGACAGAGTTGGAAGGGACCTTGAGGTCTCCTAGTCCAACCCCATGCTCAAGCAGGAGACCCTATGCCTGGAGTAGGTAACCTTGGCTCTTTTATGACTTGTGGACTTCAACTCCCAGAATTCCTGAGTCAGCATGGCTGGCTCAGGAATTCTGGGAGTTGAAGTCCACAAGTCATAAAGGAGCCAAGGTTGCTGTCCAATCTCTTCTTGAAAACCTCCAGTGATGGAGCACCCACAACGTCTGAAGGCAAGCCGTTCCATTGATTAATTGTTCTCACTGTTAGTAAATTGATCCTTAGTTCTAGGTTGCTTCTCTCCTTGATTAGCTACCATCCATTATTTCTTGTCTTGCCTTCTGTTTCTTTTTGGAAAATAGGTTGGCCCCCTCTCCTTTGTGGCTTGCAACATCTTAGTGACTTAGAACGTCTTCCCAGCCTCAGCCATATATAATTATGGTGCTCTGAAGCCTGCCCACATTACGTCTATGGAGACTCTCCATCCAGGTCATGGTTGTCCCAAAAGTGCTTTTTCCAAAAGGCAACTGGACTTGCTTCAGAACGGAAGAAACATCTTGTCTGAAAAGTGAAATGTTTTGAAAGAAAAAAAAACTCGTTGCTTTTTTGGAAAAAAGCACCTTTGGGACTGCCCACCTTACAATTATTAGTGCGCATCACTTGTTGGACGACTCTAGAAGATGTTCTACATTGCTAGTAAGACACCCAGATGTTGTAAACTCAGTCTGTGACGTATCACGTATCATGGAACGGGTCTCAATGCAGAATAAGCTAGGGATGCCGTTGTATGGCAAGAAACCTAAACACGGTTACACCGGAATCCAGAAAAAAAATTGAATCTGGGAAAAATGTGTGTCAAAATCCAGAGGTGGGTTTGTTCACTGGTACAAAGCATATCCAATGGGAAAACTCAGAGAGACCAGATAATTAAAGAAAAGCGTTCACAATAATTTTGTTCCCATTTGGGAAGAGGGGAGAAGTTGCCTGGCTAGATTTCTCCAATCCTATTGGCCTTTGGGGACCTTTCAACAGATTGCCCAGCAATCAGAAGAACATTGCTAAAAAGGACATCTCTGTACCTTCTCCAACTTTCTGTTGGTTGTTAAGGATGATGTGTACAATGGTTCCGGATTTTTGTGAATAATTTGGCAGAGGTCTGTCGTGATCTCCGCCTGCAGCTTGTCGTAGGATGATGTTGGCTAGCCTAGGACTGCTGGTTGAGGATTCGGGCCGGGAAGGAGGAGAATGCCTCTGGAGAAAATAGAAAGGAGAGATAACTTGTGAAGACAAAGTAGAATAACAGAATAACAAGAGTTGGAAGGGGCCTTGGAGGTCTTCTAGTCCAACCCGCCCTGCTCAGGCAGGAAAGCCCTAGACCATTTCAGACCAATGGTTGACCAATCTCTTCTTAAAAACTTCCAGTATTGGAGCATTTAGAAAGCGGGCCTTATAACTGGGATTATGAAACTGGGCATATAATTTCTCATTTAGTCCTGCTCAGGAGCTCCAGACAGTGTGACATTCCCTGGGATTTTTCAGCTTCAACAAACAGCAGAAGGTCAGAAAATCCACTAACTAACCTCACTAAGAATCTTCCATCTTCTCAAACAGCTGGACTGAATGCAGGCTTCGGGTTAAATTTTGTTTTTTGTTCTGACATAAGCCACAGAATCTAGTGGCCAAGTTACATCATCGAATCTATCTCCATCCCCAAAACAGATTTTTTTTAAGTAGACAGAAGAAGCCAATTACCAAACTAGGAAAAATCCTGTCTTACAACCTGAGGTGACATTCCTGTGGAATACTATAAAAAAGGGCTGATAACCCCAAGCCTTAATAATTATGCAGTTAAAAGGTTTGCATTATTTGCATTGAACCAAAATTCATAACAATCTGTTTTTTTCATATATAAAGGTAAAGGTAAAGGTTCCCCCGCACATGCGTGCTAGTCGTTTCCAACTCTAGGGGCCGATGCTCATCTCCGTTTCAAAGCCGAAGAGCCAGCGTTTTTCCGAGGACGTCTCCAAGGTCATGTGGCTGGCATGACTAGACGCCAAAGGCGCATGGAGCGCTGTTACCTTCCCACCGTAGTGGTCCCTATTTTTCTACCTGCATTTTCAGTTGCTAAAGATATCTGAATAACATTTGTTTTTCCTGCAACAGAATCCTGCCCGGTTCTCATGCTGAAAAAAGAATACACCCAGATCTCAGTTATCATAATTTTGCCTGGGATGTGCCTTCCCCTCAATGGAGATGCTGCTAAGACAAGCTGACTTACAACTTCACGGTTGGCTGGCTGACGAAGGAGGTCATAATCCAGGTCTCTCGGTGACTCTTCATCTGCACAAGAGACAACAATGTCAAAAAAATAAATAAATCCTGGGAGACATTTGTGATTGAGCCCTTGCCAAAGGAAGAGTGGAGAGGAATAAAAACACAACTGGCTAGCTCACTGAAGTCTATCTGGCAAGGGGTAAATTTGTTTATTTGGCTATGGTTTCACCCCAAAATGTCCATAACATTCTGATGGAATCTAAGAAGTCCAAGCAAATTTGCCTTTCAATAGTATTGAACGTTCAATAAACGTCTCATTCACAATATGCAAGTTTATCTCTCAACGTTCTCAAATGCATTATGCAAGGCTTACATTGTATTTTTACATATTTTTCCATTGGAGAAGATGGAGAAGTTATTTATTTTGGCTTTGACCAGGAAGTCAAGCTGCCATTCATGACCCCATTTTTATTCGCCATTGCCGACAATGGGGTGGGCGTGGCTTCCTGATGACATGTCCGGCCTGTGGGCTGGCAGTTTGACACCCCTGCTCTAAGTGGTCAGCATAAGGCCCCTAACAATCTGGGCCCCCATTTTATCGACCTTAGAAGGAAGGAAGGTTGAGCTAACTTTGAGCTGGTCAGGACCGAACTGGCTGTGGGCAGAGTTTGCCTGCAATACTGCACTTGAACCACTGCGCCACCAGGCCTCCTAATAATGATAATGTGATGATGAAGTTGGTGCTGGTGATACTACTTACCTTTGCAAACTTGACAGCAAGAGTCAGTCCCGGAGACTGGAGAAGAGCAAGTTAATTTGGGACAGGTCTTCAAGGCACAATATACTTCTCCTTCCTGCAGTAAAGAATCAAACAAAAATCAAACTGGGTTGCGGCACTTATACAACAAAGCAATGCAAACAAAGCAATTGTTTCTTTTTTTTCTTTTTGGGAAGTGTTTGGAAGTGTTTTAAACTGCAGTGAAGGTTAACAGGATCAACAACCTCTGCAAAAGATATGAGATTCCCCAGAAGAGAATCTCCTTGACTTATTTTATCAGGAGACACAAAAAACGAATCCTTTGAAATCTCTCCAGCCGCAGGGCAAAAAACAGCAAAGTGAAACTACTCAAGTATCCTATTTGTATACGTAGCTTTTAAACTGAATTTGGGGAAGCTTGAAGCTCCTGGGAAGTTAATCCAAGATTCCAGGGTGGCAGAATGGATTCCTTGAATTGGGGTGGGAAGGAGGGACATTCCCTTCTAGAATGACAAAAGAGAAGTCCCTTGCTCCAAAATCAGAGCTAGAAATATGCACAAATATTTATTCTTCTCTTGTGTCTTGATGGCCAAAATCTGAATTTGTTAAAGCTCAGAGAGCACCAAGGACTCCACAGTTCAACCCTGAGCTACAAATTGTTGTGATTCCGTGCCAGCCAATGGACCTGGCAGCTGAGTTCGGGGAATCAGAGGAGGAGTAGGAGGGGCCTGGCGAGCCATCAGAGTTGGAGGAAGGCTCTGATGAGCTCCAGGACTTACAATCTGATGAAGAGCCTGGCCCTTCCACTCGCGCTCAGGCTGAGACCCAGCTGTGCTGGGAAGCTGAGTCAGATTCTGAGGACTCACATCTGGAAGACATCATAGAGGCTCGCAAACACCGAAAGGTAACAAGAGCAAAACAGAGGGAGACAATGGGGCAGCTCCAAGGGAGGAGGAGAAGGCATTGAGAAGCCATGCATAGGGGCTGTATAATAAAAAGGGAAGGTGTGGGCGGTGCTGGTTGCTGAAGGCAACCGTTTGCAAAGGACTCAAGTTTCATGGGATCCTGTTCTGATTGCCTTGCCTGTGAAAAATTCTCCGTTTGAATCATGTTTTGTTTGCCTTTTGCTTTGGGACATTTTGCAGGTCTGTAAATACTATTAAAAAAGGGTTTGTTTTTCCTTCATTTCCAACCTACTTGTTGAAAGAGGGGTTGGTCCTTGTGAGTTAACAGGACTCACGTATGCTGGGACAGAACACAAATATTCTCTTACATCAAAGCCATTTGTGCCTGGCAGAAGCCGGGGCTTCACTTACAGAACAACTGCACTGCTCACACTGATTGGGTTGTTTGTCTCTGAAGATTCCTTCTATGACAAACATCTCCTCATGTTGGTAAATGATCCCACTGTAATTGCAGGGCTTGCCAATGGTTCCCAAGCTTATTGCAGCAACGGGTTCATCTGGAAAAAGGGAACAGCCGATGGGAAGAAAGCATTAGTGCAACCAAACTCAACCAAGAGGCTCAAACAGGACAGATTAAAGAGGGTAAATAGACCGTATGCATCCCAGGATAATGTTGCAGGATCCAGTCTGGTCGGTCACTGGGATGAGAGGTTGAGCCTTCTGAGCTTTCGGATTTGTGCTGAAGCCCATCCTCAGGGAATAGAATAGAATAGAATAGAATAGAATAGAATAGAATAGAATAGAATAGAATAGAATAGAATAGGGAATAAAATATAGAACAGAAAATATAGAATAGAACAGAACACAGAATAGAATAGAATAGAATAGAATAGAATAGAATAGAATAGAATAGAATAGAATAGAATAGAATAGAATAGAATAGAAAATAGACTGGAATAGACTAGAATATAGAATACAATAGAAAATAGACTGGACTGGACTAGAACAGAACAGAACAGAGCTGGAAGGGAGCTTGGAGGTCTTCTAGTCCAGCCCCCTGCTCAAGAAAGAGTGTGTGATTTGGATTATTCTAGGCATAGTATTTATGTGGTGCCTGGTTGTGTGTGGATTTTTTTTTGTTCATTGGTGTGTTGACGGTGGGCTATTAAGTCACTGGCTGTTGTTTCCTTGTGCTGACAAGTCTTCGGCTTCTAAGTACCTGATAAGCTGGAATAGCCCAAAGCACACATTCTGTAGAGAGACGTTTCAGCTGCAGCACAAGACCAGAAGCTCAGAAGACTAAGCCTCTGGTCCCAGTGACTGACCCAGATTGGATCCTGCAGATAAAAAGGGTCTTCAACCTTCACGGCAAATGGCTGAACTAGTGGTCTTGCTAGGCATTTTTATTCACACAGCCAGGTAGATGTGCAGGCCAGCGTTTCCCAACCTTGGCAACTTTTAAGACTTGTGGACTTCCAACTCCCAGAATTCCCCAGCCATCCATCTCAATTCTGGGAGTTGAAGTCCAAAGGCTTTAAAGTTTCCAAGGCTGGACACCCCTTTTTTAGACCATGATTCAAATGCTTTAGGGACATTTCTCCCTTAGCTTCACCCAATATTTCTTTTCCTTTCTCCTATACTCTTTCCCCCCACCCCCCAGTATTCTTTTTTTTATATTTAATTTTTACTAAACATTTTTCACAGCAGTAAACATGGAATATATAAAGCAGGAAGAAAAAGGAAAATATGAAGCAAATAAGATTGTAGAATGAGGTGCAAAGAAAAGAAAAAGCTATACAAAGAAGCAGTTTCTGATCTGTAGAGTTACAATTTTATCCTCATTCGTTCCTCGTTAAATTACCTAATTCTCTTCTTTCCATATTCAACCCATATTCAATCAGCAAATCCATAAATCACCAGTTTATTTTTTTCCATTTTCAGCAAAAAAACAAAAGCAAAACCCAAACCCAAGAGGTCTCCTGTCTCTAATACAGACATGTCAAACACAAGGCCCGGGGCCCGGATCCGGCCCGCGAAGTGGTTTCATGTGGCCCACGAAGCCATCCTGGAAACAGTGAGGGAACGTCCCCCACTGCCTTGGCCCTGGCCCAGTGACCCTCCTTCTGCCAGAGACCCTCAGATCTGTCCCACTCCTGCCCAGGCCCCCATAGGCACCCTTGATGCCAACGATGTAGAGCTGGCCACGCCCACCCAGTAGGCCATACGCACTATAGCCACGCCCACCCAGCAGGCCACACCCACCCTGGCCACACCCACCCAGCCCCCTGAGGGTAACCGCAATGCTGATGCGGCCCTCAATGAAATTGAGTTTGACACCCCTGATCTAATATCTTCGTGCGTGTAATAACCTCAGTGGTTTGCTTGCTGGCACCCAAGTTATTTGGGCACGCAGAGACTTAGCTGACTTTGCAAAGACACTCTCATTTTGTCTTCCTACCAGATTGATGGGTGGCTGAAGCCTTTTTATGTTCGCATTGTCACACAGCATAAAAAAGAAACGCTTCTGAACGATTTTACTACTGAAGAACGCAGGCTGATTTTCTTCCTTGTTTCTCTTTTTCATTCGTGAAGCTGGGCATCGAACCAAAGCAGCACGAGGTTTGAGATCATGGGCAAATGAATTCAAAGGCCACATCTCAAGACCTTTGCAAATCATTTATGTTGGCACGCTGCTACCTCAAGGCTTTGAATTGCTTTTGACGAACGTGGGGGGAAAGGGACTGCTAGGATCTCTACGCTGTGCTACATGCATGAAATCCAACATGTTAAGAGTCTTACATTTGTATGTAATTCCCTAAAGCCAGAAAGCACATTTTGATATTGAAACGCCCGCAAAAGTGTTTTAACAACAGACTATTTTCAGAAAGGGGAGGGCAGGGAGAGAGAGGGAAGCACCACATATATTAATCGGGGTTGAAGGATAAACACTTGATCTTGGGTTGGTGTGAAAAGAGAAAAATGGGTGTCATAACTGTAGCAAATTCTTACATAATCATGAGATCCCCACAACTTCTGAAGCCCTATGTCAGGGGCTAAATTCTACATCAATGTGTCGATGAAGATTCTCAATCATACAGGTAGAGTTGTCTGAAGGTTGAAACATTGCAAATGGACTAATTTTGTTGTTAGTTTGAGAGATGTTTCATTGCCCATCCAGGCAGCTTCCTCAGTCAGAGCAAGGCAGCTAGGCAGAGTCACTAGAATGTACCAACTCCTGCCATACCAACCTCAGAGGTTTTCTCCCCAAAGTGTGTTGCAAAATGCCAATGAAGACTTTCAATCATCCAGGTAGAATTGTCTGAAGTTGTCTGAAGGTTGAATTTGCAACTGGACTAAGCTGCCTCAATGGGCGGTGAAAGGTCTCTCAAACGAACAACAAAATTAAAATATAGAACATATAGAACAGGGGTCCCCAACCCCCGGTCTTTAGACCAGTGTTGGGCCATGGCATGCCAGCAACCGGTCCGCACAAACAAGCAAAGCCCCATCCGTGAGATGCAGGCAGCACACAAAACCACGCACCCTCCGGTCCATGGAAAAACCTCTCTCCACGGAACTGGTCCCTGGTGCCCAAAAGGTTGGGGACCTCTGATACAGAACACAGAATAATGGGGTCAGAAGGGACCCTGGAGATCTTCTAGTCCAACCGCCTGCTTGAGCAGGAGATCCTAAACCATTTCAGACAAATAGTCCTCCAGTCTCTTTTTGAAAGCCTCCAGGGAGGGAGCGCCCACAACTTCTGAAGGCAAGTTGTTCCATTGCTTGATTGATGATTGAGCATCACTAACTGATGATTCAATTGGTTGATTAGTCCAGTTGCAATAATTCAACTTTCAGACAACCTTTCCACATGAATGAATTCTGAATCCTCTTCACAAGTAGACTACAGGTTACTAATTTCCAAATACACATTCAGCTGCCACCATCAAATCCTCCTTGCCTGCTGTTCTGTTGCATTACACAATACCTACTCTCTGGGCAATGTTGATCCAATTATTCCGTGGTAATGTGGTACAACCTAGCAGTTCGAAAGCACGTAAAAATGCAAGTAGAATAATAGGGACCGCTACGGTGGGAAGTTAACAGCGTTCCATGCGCCTTTGGCGTCTAGTCATGCCGGCCACATGACCACAGAGACGTCCTCGGACAAGCGCTGGCTCTTCGGCTTTGAAACAGAGATGAGCACCGGCCCCTAGAGTCGGAAACGACTAGCACGCATGTGCGGGGGAACCTTTACCTTTACCTTAATGTTGTACATGTGAGACTCTTTCCCAAGTGGCAATAAGCAAGAGGATGAAAAAGTAGCAACAGCTTCAAGCCACCGGATGTTTAGCATGTGGGAAGATTTTTCTTGCCCCTTTAGAAATTTCTGGCTTCCTCTCTGTTATAACATGATCTCTTGAAATATAATAAATATCCCTGTACAGACCCATGTATACAGTCACAAAGGCCCACTGGCTCTCTATTTTTCTGACTGACCTCGACTTGTTATAAAGCAATGTCAGATTGCAGCAAATGTGGTTGACAATTCTGTTGATTACCTTTTGCAGAAAAAGAAGACCATTGTTCTTTTATCGGGGGGGTGGGGAGAGATGGAATTTCAATACACAGGTGGTCCTTGACTAACTACAGTTCATTCAGTGACTGTCCGAATTTACAAAAGCACTGAAAAAATGGACCTATCACTGTTTTTCATACTTACAACCATACTTTGCAAGCACAGCAGCATCCCCATGGCCACGAAATCAAAATCCAGATGCTTGGCAACTGGCTCACATTTTTGTGTCCCTTTTGCAACCTTCTGGCAAGCAAAATCAATGGAGAAGCCAGAGTCACTTAACAAGCATGGCATCACCAATTTAACAACCGCAGTGATTGACTTAACAACGGTGGCAAGAAAAGTCCTAAAGTGGGTCAGAATTCATTTAACATCCATCTTGCTTGGCAGCAGAAATTTTGGGCTCAGTTGTGGCCATTAAGTCAAGAACTACCTGTATGGAAACAGCCAGCCAGATATTAAGAAGCGCATTCAAAAAAAGGAGTAAAGGTAACGGTTCCCCCGCACATGCGTGCTAGTGGTTTCCGACTCTAGGGGCTGGTGCTCATCTCCGTTTCAAAGCCAAAGAGCCAGCGCTTGTCCGAGGATGTCTCCATGGTCATGTGGCCGGCATGACTAGACGCCAAAGGCGCACGGAACGCTGTTACCTTCCCACCGGAGTGGTCCCTATTTTTCTACTTGGATTTTTTTACGTGTTTTCGAACTGCTAGGTTGGCAGAAGCTGGGACGAGTAACAGGCGCTCACTCTGTTACGCGGCACTCGGGATTCGACCCGCCAAACTGCCGACCTTCTGATCGAGAAGCTCAGCGTCCTAACCCACTGAGCCACCACGTCCCCTTAAAAAAGGAGTACCACATACTAAAAAAAGGAAGAGAAGGCAAACACGGTTTGTCCTAGATCAGGGGTCTTCAAACCTGGCCCTTTTATGACTTGTGGACCAACTCCCGGAATTCCTCAGCCAGGCATGCTGAGGCATGCTGGCTGAGGAATTCTGGGAGTTGAAGTCCATAAGTCATAAAAGGGCCAGGTTTGAAGACCCCTGTCTGAGATGAAGGGGACACCACCAAAATTAATGCTCTGTAATGAAGAAAAATTAGAAACCCATAGAAATTCTATGGGGAACAAGAGGCCGTATTCTCAGGGCACTCTGCCCATCGCAAATGGACTGTATAATAGTGTTTTGCTGCGTGACAGCCTCCTTTGGTTATTTTTGGACATGGTCAATGATCAGTTGGTTCCCTTCTGGCATTTTGGGCAGCCAATATTCCAGCTCTGTTGCACGACAGACGCAGGTTACCTGGACACTTTGGGCAGCATTCCGAGGAGTCATGTATCGGGCTGGAACACCGCAAGGTTTCACACTTGACTTTCATACACAGCACGTTCCTCCTCTGAAGAAATCAAAGCAGAGAAAAAGACTTTGCGTAAATACATTTAGTGTGCCAAGTGGCTATTTCCTTATGCCCCAGGGCAGGCGTAGGCAACCTTGGCTCTTTTATGACTTGTGGACTTCAACTCCCAGAATCCCTCAGACTTCATGTGTGGACTTCAGCTCCCAGAATTCCACAATCAGCCTGTGTCAGGCTCAAAACCAGGAACCATCTTTCCAAGCTGAGATCTTTCTTGTTTTCACACCTATAGACCAAACTCTTGCCAGACTGAGGACTCTTACTTTCTGTATCTACCATATACTCTGGGAACTATTAAGGAGGAGCTGCCTTCAACCTCTTTCTGTCACACAGGACCTCTGGGATGAGTTGCCTCTTACTCCTCTGAAATTGACCCCCTCTCTCCTGGGAATCCCCCTCCTGACTAGATCCCATCACATTACCTCTGAGCAGAAACAGTCGAGACAGGGAATAATTCCATGGGGCTCAAGGTACGGTTTCCATTTTGTTCCTACTCGATACTTCCTATCTTGAAACATGCAATAGGTTTCTGAATCTGCAAAAGAGAGAGGGAAGGAGGGAGGCAGAGAGAGAAAGAGAGAGAGACAGAGAGAGACACAGAGAGAAACTGTGAACTGGTAGAAAAGATGTACATCATTATTGTAGTCAGCATAGATGGGATTGTTACTATTTTATGCTTAAAATGCTGGGATGTATGTTGGCTTGCTTCATGGGACATTCAACTCTGTATCTCCTTATCAGATTTCTTTGAATGGGCATCATGGATTGACTTGTTAGCTTGATTATGAGATTTGCAAAATCCTGCTCAGCATAAACATCTCTTCTAGCGACATTTATGTCAAAAATTCAGTAAATCCCGATTCACTGAATTTTATAAAATTGATCCTCTTTTGATAAGTGTTAAGCCAAATGCCCCTAAATCCTATTGGTATTGAGGTCATTCAAGACAGTTGGAAACATAGCTCCTTGCTTCGCATCTTGGTTTGCTTTAATCTCAGTTTGGCTTAATCTTCTGAAAGCAATCAGCTTTCTGAACCAGATGGTCCTCTAGGTGATTTTTAACCTGGCTTTTAATTCCCCCCACCCCCCAAAATCTCACATTTTTCAAATAGACACAAGACTTGTTTGAAAACACCCAACCCATTCAACCTGCATCATGATTTAACTCCTTTTGGGGGTTTGCACAATAAATGGACTGGTGAAATAACCAAGAAACTGAGTTCCAAGTTTTTTTTTAAAAAAAACTTAACCAGTGTTAACACTAGCCTAGTTCACATGTTATGCTAAAGCAGACATTAGTCCTTTAACTGACCTGGTTAAGTAGATTGTATGAATGCAACCCTTTGTTTGCCTTGGAACTTGCTTCTGTGCAAACAAGCTGGTTTGTGATGAGTAAATGGCCTTATATCACACCCGAAGAACCGTTGCAAATTAAACACTTAGTGGTCAACCTGCGCACCCATCATGCACTTCCCTGCTCCACTTCTCAACTGAGGAGATCCATAACAAGAACATTGCTGAGATGGGCTCTTCAAATCTGGTCACCTCAATCAACCTTCCACCCTCGTTTAAGAAAAAAGAAGGATCCCAGGGAAGTTTTGTCGGCTTGTGTAGAAAAACAAACACAAAAAAAAAACAAAACTGCTTCCGTTTTGGGTGAGTGCAGGCCGAATGTTCATACCAGCAAAGCAATAAACTGGAAATGCCAGTCAGAATCCATTGGCCGTGGCCCTGCTCTTTGCACAACGCAGCCGGGCGAAAAAGCTTATTTGGACCACATCCATCTTTTCCCCCTTTGGCTTGTTAGAGTTGTTGCAATTAATAAAGATAGGAAATTATTCTAATTCTCTTCTGGAATTTGGTTCGAAAACATAGGGGGATGCGTGAAAAATGGCAAGGGAAAGCGCTTCCAATGATAAATATTGCTGCCCCGCTGAAAATCTCCCTGCAATTCTTGTCTTTCGTAGACTTACAAACTGCTCTGTGTCTCTCCACATTCACACAGCATGCTGTTATCCACTAACAGCCTCCACTTGAGCATATTGGTTTGACATTAGGCCTTCTGACCCTCAAGTTCAGGATCTTCCAAGTAATATAAAGGAGGTCAGAGATCCTTTAGTCAGATCCTCCTTTAATATCATTCCTTGCTGGACAGTCTCTTTCCTCCATCTTTGAATTCAATGTTGTTCTTGTCCATATAATTTTTTTCCCCTCTTGCTTCAGCATGAAGAAACGTACCAATCAAAAGAGAGAGAACTAGGGAGGCGAAGTAAAATTAGAAAAAAAAATATCTGGATCTCAATTGCTAAGCACATTGATTTGTGCTTCTTAGATTGTAAGCCGCCCTGAGTCTTCGGAGAAGGGCAGGATATAAATGGGATTTTTTTAAAAAAAAATTGTCTGGATCCATGTGGGAGCTGGTCTATAAAACCTCTGGAAGATATAAAATTGCCCTTTCCATTATAGGAGTGCATGGTGTCTCTGAAAACCCCCCAAGGGTGGAGGTCTTTACAGTATCTCACATAATGCCCTTAATTTGGTACTGGAAATTCAGCCATCATTAAAATATTAGCTAATGAAATCACCTGGGTTTGTATTATAATAAACCAAAAATTAACTATATTATCTGAATGCCAAACCTAGGTTTGTAATCTATTTAAACCTGTTGAGTGAACTCAACTTGAGTTGACATCTGGAAAGCAATCTTTTTTTAAAAAATCCTCTCGACAGATTTTGTAAACAAGACCGATTTTGCATTTATTCTAGAAGTTCACTTTGACCCAAATGGTCTGCAATTTGTTATGTTGTTAATTATTTTAATTAATACAGGAGTTGCTTTTTTGCAAAGATTTTTCCATGGGAAAAAAAAAGTAACGATGGAAAATTTTGCAAGGGGGATAAAAAACCAACACAAACGAAATTCAGAACATTTTTTCATTTCGTTTGAGAACACTTCTTTGGAGAAAATATTCCATCTCACATTGCTGTGGCTGGATGGAGACCAAACATGTTGGGGGGGGGGTCACAGCTATTTTTTGGGTTGGGGGACAGTTCTGGACATCCAGAACCAAATCTGCTGCCATTATTCTTTGTTAGGCTTGGGTTGTGGGAGGAGACGGGTAAGGTATGCAAAAGCATGCAAATAATCCTTTAATGTTAGTTTGCAGGACGCAGCCCTTCCATGTAGCTTGATTAAAATTCATTTAATTAATGATCATCAGAAGAACCGCTCTTGTGGATTATCACCGCTCTCCAATTAGCTCGCAAATCACATGCATACATGTAGGCCCCAAAGGCTTATTCTGGATGCTTTCCCGCAGCCAAGTGTTAATTACGGCTTCCAACCTACCACCAAAAACCTACTTACATTTTCCTGATTCTGTTTTGCTTTCCTCCGTGAAAATGAGGCAAAGCAAGCAGGCACAAATCAAGCGGACGTGTTCCAGATTCCACTTTTTCTTCATGCTGCCCATCGAGGAAGGGGACGTAGAAGAACTCTTGATGTAAAAAAAAAACAACAACAGGGTGTGCAGTTCTAGGAGAGAAAATATAGTCTTATTTAGAATGGATCCTGCTCTTCAGAACTGAATTCTTGCAAGAGAATTAGGCACAGATGGGAAACCAGTTCAGCCAGGCAAAGGAGTCTAAAAACTGGTCTGTAGGGATTTCGTTCTGGTGCAGAGTACTGAAAGAGGCGTTTTGCCAGGTTGATATTTCTGCTTTGCACGTTTTTTATGGGCTGCAAAATGTTTTGGAATACACAATGAGCACAGTTGCACTTAATGCTGCGTCGTCTCCCCCCCCCCCGCCTAGGGGACATGGGGGAGAAATTTATTTAATTGGCATTTGAATGGGAGGCTTATCTAATTTTACTTTGAAGCAGTCCCCCCCCAAAGGGTATACAGCAAGCACAGGAAATCTTCAATTCTCTATACAGTATTTGTAATGTAGTTTCCAAATAACAATTTGTTAAAATGGAGAAAAATTTGAAAACATTGGTATTGGGGGAAATGAGGAACAAAATGCATCCAAATTGTTTGAAAACTGGGTATATGGGCCACGAAGCCACAATATCCTTGCCTGGAGAAATCTGCATCACAATCCTGAGTCTTGGAGGAGGTACACACAATCCAGGAAACCCCAGCGAAACGACAACAATGTGTTGCTAACATTGGATGTTCTTGCTTTGAAAAGAACAATGTGGCAACACGTTGTTGTTGTTGTTTCATTGGGGTTTCCTGGGTCGTGCGTACCTCCTCCAAGACTCAGAATTGTTTGTTTTTTAAAAAAGGAGAGAGAAAACAGGAGACCTAAAATAATCAGGATTTTTTTTAAAAAAAAAAATCTGTAACTACTTGTCTCATCTGGAAGACTGACTGTGGGATTGTCCAACAAACCATTGCCCAAACAAACCATGGCTGCTCTGAGTCTTCTATTCAGTTTGAATATTCAGAGTAGCCTTTTTTTTTAAAAAAAGAGTCATATGTGCTAGATTTGGACTTCATACCAAGACATAATTCCGAATGTAAAATTGCGATGGCTTGATTTATTCAAAGCACTAAAACTGAAGGAAAGAAATTCTATTACGGTATATCTGGATGGATGAACTCACCCCAAATCTAAACCATGGTTGGAATTTTATTGCAATTCCAAAGGCAGGAGACAGACAAACATATCTAAGCTGAACCCAGAAGCCTTCCTTCTTGGATCTCAGCCTCTACCCAAGTATTGCCAGCTTTAAGCAAGATGGTCTAAGTGTGGCCATGAGAAAGCAAGTTGAAAGCTAATTATTTGAGCAAATATATTTTTTTTAAAAGAGCAATGTTGCAACTTATGCTTTGTTTTGGAATGTCAGAGGCATCTTTTCATTCCAATAGCTCAAAAGGAAGGGTACCTTGAGGTCACAAATGTTGTGAGAAACCACATTGCCAGGACACACAGCTGTGACTGCACATAACCCCTTAGTTCCTTTTTTTAATTTGAAGCTTACATCTTTCAATAAAGCACCACAATTAATTTTTAATAGGCAACATGCATTCTCTTCCCTGCCCTTGCTGGGGAAACCTATTTTTTTAATTTCTGGCTCTGTTGTTGTAACTATTTTGCCCTTTTCAATTCGTATTCTCTTTCCCTGAAGATCCGCTAAAATCCAGGCTAAGCATCGGCTTTAAAAAAAATGGGATTGAAAGGACTAGAGCAGACATGTCAAACCCAAGGCCCGGGGGCCGGATCAGGTCCGCGAAGTGGTTTCATGCGGCCCGCGAAGCCATCCTGGAAACAGTGAGGGAACGGCCCCCGCTGCCTTGGCCCTGGCCCAGAGACCCTCCTCCTGCCAGAGACCCTCAGATCTGTCCCACTCCTGCCCAGGCCCCCATAGGCACCCTTGAGGCGAAGGATGCAGAGCTGGCCACGCCCACCCAGTAGGCCATACGCACTCTAGCCACGCCCACCCAGTAGGCCACGCCCACCCTGGCCACACCCACCTGGCCCCTTGAGGGCAACCGCAGTGCTGATGCGGCCCTCAATGAAATTGAGCTTGACACCCCTGGACTAGAGAGAACAGCAGAACCAGGAGGGCATAATGGGAAAATCCCCAGACTTAGAAGTGTGTCCTTGAACAAAGACTTCCCATTTCCCTTCTCATCCAAGAAGCTTCAATTCTTTTTTTTTTTTTAAAAATTTATCATAGAAAATAAAATACAAAACAGTAAGACAAGCAAGCAAAATAAAACAAAAGCATACATTCAACCCTAACAGCAACAAAAAAGAAAAGTGTACAAAAAAAGAAGAAAAAGTGGTGAATTAAATTTAACATTTAACAGGTAGGATGGCTGGGTGCTAAAAGAAAAGAAAAAGCAATAAATCCATATATATATATTCATAAATTCATATATATATATATATATATATATATATATATATATATACACACACACACACATATATATATATATATGAAGAAAGAAGAAAAAGTCAAACAGGTTGAGCTAAACATTACACTAATCTCCAGATCCCTCTGTTAACCCTGTGTTATTATATTTAGCATGTAGGAATTCCACAAAGAGTTTCCAGTCTCTTATAAAGCTGTCTAGTCCAATATCTCTATTCAAAGCAGTTAATTTCAGTATCTCTGCCAATTCAATTTCAAAATCCATTCGTCAACATTCGGCATCTCTTTTTCTTTCTAGTGTTTGGCAAGAAGAACTGAAGAAGCTTCTTGGATGAGAAGCAAAACATTTTCTTTTTTTTAATTTTTTTTAAATTAAATATACATTTAAAAACAAAAGTGGACATGATTCAACTTCCCTAGCTACAACACTACTATTAGTATTATCTTGTGTTACAGAAAGAAATAACAAAAACCTAAAATACGGTCTATAACAGGACCGAGTATTACAAACTGTACATATAACATCTGTTGTTTTTTTTTAGTAAATTGTCATTCAGTCCTCAGTGTTAGATTTACGTATCTTTCAGTTATGTCTATTATATAGATGCTAATAAGAAATCCTTACATTATCAACCACTCAAACAATGTTCATCTCAGCGATCCTCCTTAACTCTAAGCAATTGTACAAATTTTGCCAAATTTCATGATACTCCGTTTCGTTCTTATTTTTGATCTCTAGGGGTTAACCTGTCCATTTCAGCGCAGGATAAAATTTTATCTATTATTTCTTGTTCAGTGGGTGTTTCCTTTCTTTTCCATTTTTGGGAGAAGCAAAACATTTTCAAGGGAAAAAACCCCCCAAGAAAATCCATTTGCCTTTTGGAAAAAGCACTTCTGGGACAACCATGATCTGGAATAATGGAGAATTCCCACAGACATTTCCCATACTGTTGTAACTCTGAAGGGTTCCTTGTAACTCCAACCCATCCCTGTCTCCCTTCTCGCTTGCTATCTGGGCACTCATTCCATACAAGGACACAAAGAGGTCGTATAAAAGAATCAACAGCCACGATCCCTCAACATCCCACGATCTCCATTGACTGTACAAACCTGGGCTTCTCAACCTCAGCAACTTTAAGGTGCCTGGACTTCAATTCCCAGAATTCCCCAGCCAGCATGAGGAGAGTAGATGAACTAGTGAGGTGGGGTGGGGAAGATGATGGACTAAGAGTAGGAAGATCTACCTTCTCTTTTTTTCTCAACCACAGAGGTTTAAGAGGGACTTAGGGCCACCTCCTCTTTCAGTTCAAGAGTCGGGGTGGTGTAATGTGGAAACTTCTGGATTAGGAACAGGAAACAAAAAACTCCGTGGTCATGTGGCCGGCATGACTAGATGCCAAAGGCGCATGGAACGCTGTTACCTTCCCACCGTAGTGGTCCCTATTTTTCTACTTGCATTTTTACATGCTTTCGAACTGCTAGGTTGGCAGAAGCTGGGACGAGTAACAGGCACTCACTCTGCTACGCGGCACTCGGGATTCGACCCACCAAACTGCCGACCTTCTGATCGACAGGCTCAGCGTCCTAACCCACCGAGCCACCGCGTCCCCTTTAAAATGCCGTATTGCAGGCTAATTCTGCCGACTGCCAGCAGTTCAATTTTCACTGGCTCAGGGTTGACTCAGCCTTCCAGCCTTCCGAGGTCGGTAAAAGGAAGACCTAGATTGCTGGGGGCAACAGGCTGACTCTGTAAATTGCTTAGAGAGGGCTGTAAAAACACTATGAAATGGTATATAAGCGCTATTGCTAAGTGCTATTTGGATTTGGCTGTAAAAGCTCTGCAGAAGTGAGTTATATTGGATCTGAAAATGGGCTGTGTGTGCATGAACAGGGAAGGCAGAAAATATTCTTGCTAAATACTCTTCTTAAGCCTCTTAAATATTCCTTGCGGCTGGGGATTCATATCCTATATTCCAATCAACTTTCTCATACCTTAAATGAGGGAAGCCTCCTCTGTAACCAGAAAGAGCCTGAACAAAACGAGGCAAACATTTAGGGGTCCTCTATTCACTGAGGGGCTTAATCCTTCCTCCAAGAATTTCAAATCTCCCCAAAATTCTGCTGATTTGGAAGGTAGCGTTCTCTTTGCCACCCTGAAGACAAAGATTTAAGGTGGAGACTTAAGGCAAAGATTTTTGCCTGCTAAACTCAGGAGAAGGAACAAAGTTCCAAGCCTTTAGGCTCCGCCCACCCACGGGTATCATGCCAAGCTCCGCCCCTGCAGGTGTCAGTCACCAGCTATCCAATTCCTATAATTTATTTCCCCAAACTTCACTAAAATGCAAGGGGATTCTAGCAGGTGCTGATATGAGTCTTACTGAAGATATCTTTCTGGGATGCAAATATACCGTTGGTATGTTTACAATCAGAAACAGCAAGATTTTTTTTTCTTATTATACATCTGTGTTGTAAATAGGACAGACAACTGAAGATGGGGGGGGGGAATTGACTGTTTTGTTTCATTAAAAAAAAGAGTACAAAAGAGTTTCCCATTCCCTCCCCCCAGGAATCAAACCCCTCCTTCTTGTCTGCAATGGACTGAAAAGAATGTGGAACATTCAGAATCCCAACTTGGCCACCCAATACTCTGCTGCTTCAAAATATCAAGGCACTTCTCTGAACACACCGCCTGCGTAGCAGTTGTCTGCAGGTTGTGTGTCCGTGAAAGCAGCCACATTCTGAGGACACAAGCGGACCTCTGAAATCTAAGTCAGGTCAGACCTGGTTAGCAATGGGAAAGGACACCACCAGGACATATCCAACTGTGGGCTCGATGGGGGAGGATAATAATATGTCTGTTTAAGATCTGGCATCTTCTTTTGACCCTGAAGCAACTTTTGCCTCAAGAATGATCCGAGAACTCTCTAGATTAGAAGCAGAATTTCCCAGCAGATTTTCCTGACTGACAAAAGACAGATCATGAGAGTTAGCTGGTGTAGTGGTTAAGGTGCTGGCCTAGAAATCAGGAGGCCATGAATTCTAGTTCTGCCTTAGGCATGAAAGCCAAGTGGGTGACTTTAGGCCAGGCATGTCAAACTCGCGACGGCACATCGCAACTCTTTCCCCATTGCCGGCAATGGGGTGAGCGTAGTTTCAGAGTAATGCATCTGGCCTGTGGGCTGGCAGTTTGACATGCCTGCTTTAGGCCAATCATCAGGAGATAGTGAGTTCTAGTCCCGCCTTAGGCATGAAAGCCCGCTGGGTGACTTTGGGCCAATCATCAGGGGACAATGAGTTCTAATCCTGCCTTAGGCATGAAAGCCTGCTGGGTGACTTTGGGCCAGTCTTCAGGGGACTATGAGTTCTAATTCTGCCTTAGGCATGAAAGCCCGCTGGGTGACTTTGGGCCAGTCACTCCCTCTCAAAATCTAATAAATAGATAAAATAAACTGGCCTCATGGACCAAGTTGGTAAAATATGCTTGGCTGGAATGTGGCTGGCAACCTCCCCCCCCCCCGTGTGTTATACAAACACAATCCATCCACCAAGCCTTCTGAGACTGGCAATTTTTATCAAAGACTGAGCAACGGGGGTGGGGGAGGATGCAGGAGAGAGGCTTCCCCTGTGCAAGGCTCTGATTCACTGCTGGTTTCACAAGCCACACCAAACTACCACTTACAACTGAGATTTCTTAAATGCATAATGTTTACACAATATGCTAAGCTCTAACCAGAGTTTAGAACAGGGGTCTCCAAATGTGGCAACTTTAGGACTTGCGGACGTCAGTTCCCAGAATTCCCCAGCCAGCTATGATTCTTCCTCAAGGAAAAAAACAAACAAACAATCCAGTTGCGTTCTGAAAAAGCACCTTTGCGACAACTATGACCTGGTTGACTGAGAATTTCCACAGACATCTGGGGGTTGAAGTCCACAAGTCTTAAAGTTGCCAAGTTTGGAGACCTCCCGGTTTAGAAATATTCCTTTTAGCTGGGCTTGGCTCTTTAGCTGAGTCACCAGGAGGACCTGGTTAGTACAGTATTAGGGTAGTGAGTACTAGGACATCTCAAGGCTAGAGCAATGTTACTCAAAGTTGGCAACTTTAAAAGGTGTGGACTTCAACTCCCAGAATCCCTAGAATTCTAGGAGTTGAAGCCCACACCTCTCAAATTTGCCAGGTTAGAAAAACATTGGGTTATAGGCCTGACTCCAATGCCCCAGAAAAAGTCTATGTGGAGACTTCTACATTGTTGCAAGAAAACCATCATGGTCGTGTCCAGAACCAAAGGCTAAGCTGACATGAAGAAGGCTTTACCTTAGTTGTGCACCAAAGTTTGCTAACCTTGGCAACTCATTCTAGACACTTCCAGACCAGACCAGACCAAATTGCTCTCCCCTTTTGCTCCAAGACCAATCAAGTCTAATATGTGATGTGCTTTACTATTATCAACCATAAATGCTATGAACTTGCAAACAACATCATGAGAACATCACCTCCGGCTGACTACAAGAATAAACAAGGAAGAGGAACCACTGCAGAATAAGAAAAAAGTACTCCCAGCCTTGCCACGAAGAGCAATTTGGTGTAGTGGTGAAAGCAGCAGACTCAAACCGGGAGACGGTGAGTTCTAGTGCTGCCCTAGGCATGAAGCCATCTGGGGAACTTTAAGCCAATCTTTCTCTCCCAACTCTAGGAAGAACATTAGGGAAAAAACATTTCAGAAAATGTTGCCAAGAAAATGCAGGATTTCATCCAAGCAGTCACAAAGAGTTTGGACTGATTTGAAGGTAATGAGTGCAGCTTGGTACAGTGGTTAGAGGCACTAAGCTAGGACCAAATGCTAGTTCTGCCTTAGAAATGAAGCCAATGGCTTACAAAAGATGTGGCCAAGAAAACTGCAGGGACTCGTCCTGGCAATTGCTAGAGTCCAAGCTGAATCCCCAAAACACCCTCCACTCCTTGCAAAATAGGGGGAAAAATACCCCTACATTACCAGAGTCCCTCTGCCCTTTGCTGTTCTCTACCCCCCCCCCCAATTCATTCAGCTTTCTGAAAAAGCAGGCCGTTAATCTAAATGAGCTTTCAATCCAAAACCTGACTCTCTTATAACTGCCAAAGCTTATCTGTGTACCATGGAAAACAATATTAGAGGGGACTGTGGTTTGGAATGAAATGCAGAAATACCCTTTTCTCTTTGTATCTAAGATCAACGATTGAAGGAATGACACCCTGAATAGTTATGGAAGGGGGCGCGTGGCTCGGGAAGAACATGGTAATAGCTTTTGTCTGTTTGGTGGGAAGAACAGAAAGAAGTTACAGACATGAGGAATAGGAAAAAAAATGCAGATGGGTTTGTATGGTAAGGGGCCCCAGCTCTATATAAGTAGGTTGATGGCAAGGGGGGGGGGGTGGATAAGCAAAATATTGATTGGCAATATGCTTGCAATATCATGACTTCAGTATGTTACAGCCAAACTTGGAACTGTTTAAAATCTGATCTGCTATAAAAAAAAAACATGCAGAACCACAGATAATGTTCATACACTGTGCTAAACCATATTATGCCTCATTTTTTGTTCTGATGTGGTTTGGGAACCCAACCACTCTGGTCTGGTTGAATTAGGGTTTTTTTTAGCACGTAGGTCAAACCAGCTCATGTAGCTTAGCCAACAAATCATGGTTAATGAAGTTATGATTTTACGTGGCACGAAGCCCAGAGAAACTCAAGTCGCATTTTTTAAATGAAAGGATTTATCATGGGAAAAACATTTGTAGGATGGACTCACAAAAGTTTTTGCCACATCTGTGCATCTTTATTGTACTAGGAGGCTGAGATTCTTTCTCTCTCTGACATATTTTGGCCCCTCAGAAAAATATGCAAGAGATACAAAGATTTTTTTTTTAAAAAACCCCAAATAATAATTGTAAATTCCAATATGAATGAAATTACCAACAACTTCACCCAAAGGAATGTGAAATTGTGCAGAATCTTACTGACAGCAAGGGTGATTCTCGTACACGTGTCTACCCTGAAGTCCAGTTTGCTCACAAACTGGGGTGTGCACAGGACTGCATTTTGCACTTTTCATCCCTGTTTGGGACAGCCTTGTTACAGGCAGTCCTTGACTTAAGACCACAATTGAGCTCAAAATTTCTGTTCTTAAGTGAGACATTTCTTAAGTGGGTTTTACCCCATATTATGACCTTACTTGCCACTTTTATTAAGTGAATCACTGCAGTTGGTAAGTTAGTATCAATAGCAATAGCACTTGGACTTACATACCGCTTCACGGTGCTTAACAGCCCTCTCTAAGCAGTTTACAGAGTCAGCCTCTTGCCCCCAACAATCTGGGTCCTCATTTTACTGACCTTGGAAGGACGGAAGGCTGAGTCAATCTTGAGCCGGTCAGGATCGAACTCCTGGCAGTGAGCAGAATTAGTCTGCAATACTGCATTCTAACCACTGCATCACCAGGGCTCTTAGCAACCTGGTTGTTAAGTGAATCTGGCTACGCCATAGACTTAGCTTGCAAAAGGGGATCACATGACCCTCCGGACGATGCTGCCGTCATAAATATGAACCAGTTGCCAGGCATCTGAATTTTGGTCACATGATCACGGGGATGCTGCAAAGGTCGCCACTGCGAAAAATGGTCACGACACTTTTTTCAGTGCCCTTGTAAGCTTGTAAGCCGCCCTGAGTCTTCGGAGAAGGGCGGGATATAAATGGAATTAAAATAAAAATAAAAAATAAATAAATAAATTTGAATGGTCACTAAATGAATTGTCACAAGTTGAGGACTACCCGTAAGCTCAAAAACCAGGCGTATGCCAGCACCTTTTCTGACTAACAAACTTGACTAAAAGGCATCTGCTTTGGTCGGCTTGCAGATGCCTTTTGTTAGTTAGGGGGAAAAAATGCTACTAGCCAGCTGATTTTTTGAAAAGAATCCTAAGCACACATATCCAGCAGCGAACCTAAGGAGACTGACTAGATGTTAATTAGAACAAACAGGCAGGAGATTATGCACTCATTCATGAGAGGAGCTAAGCTGAAGCCACCCAAAAAAGAACATATTTTGGTTGAGCGCAATGCGCAACTCGATTGCATGCCGAGCCTGGGGTCCCAAAAGGGACTGGGTTACTAACTCCAGGAACTACTAACTTCCCCATCCCAGGCCCCCATCCCTTTGCACCTGAGTGGAGAAGAGTGGCACAATGTATGGCTTGCGGGGTCCTGGGACTCCACCCAGCTGATTTTACCACCCCCATTATTAGAGGAGATTAATCCAGTCTTTCCAAAATGAAAGCATTCAGAAACAATCTCTTAATTCAAAGCTCCTCCAAACTGAAAGTTCTCCCTGGAACGCATGGATGTCTTTTTTAGAATCACTGCCGATTCCCCCAGCCATCCTCTCCCTGGTTTGAAAAGAGCACACAGCGCTCTCTCTCTCTCTCTCTCTCTCTCTCTCTCTCTCTCTCTCTCTCTCTCTCTCTCTCTCTCTCTCTCTCTGGCTGCTGCTGGTGGTGGTGGTGGGGCTTTCCGGAAGTCAGGAATTTCAACTAATTTTCTGCAATTTTCTCAGTCTACTTTAGTTGTGTTCATTGGTGAGAGAAAGAAAAGACGAAGAGGGAGAGAGAGAGGAAGGAAGGAAGGAAGGAAAGGGAGGGAGGGAGGGAAGGAAGGAAGGAAGGAAGGAAGGAAGGAAGGAAGGAAGGGAAAGGAAAGAACGAAAGGGAGGGAGGGAGGGAGGGAGGGAAGGAAGGAAGGAAGGAAGGAAGGAAGGAAGGGAAAGGAAAGAACGAAAGGGAGGGAGGGAGGGAGGGAAGGAAGGAAGGAAGGAAGGAAAAGGAAAGGAAAGGAAAGAAAAGGAAAGAACGAAAGGGAGGGAGGGAGGGAGGGAAGGAAGGAAGGAAGGAAGGAAAAGGAAAGGAAAGGAAAGAAAAGGAAAGAACGAAAGGGAGGGAGGGAGGGAGGGAAGGAAGGAAGGAAGGAAGGAAGGAAGGAAGGAAGGAAGGAAAAGGAAAGGAAAGAAAAGGAAAGGGAGGGAGGGAAGGAAGGAAGGAAGGAAAAGGAAAGGGAGGGAGGGAGGGAAGGAAGGAAGGAAGGTTTTCCTACTCTCAGTCTCTCACCTTCCTCCCACACCTCACTATTTCATCTCTGACCTCCCAGTGCAGGCTGGGGAACTGAGCCATGAAGTAAGAAAAAAAAGAACAGAGGAAAAAAGGAAAGAGAGAAGGAAAAGAAGGATGGAGAGAGAGAAAGAAAAAAAGAAGACTAAGCAAAAGAAGGGAGGGAGGGAAGGAAGGAAGGAGGAAAGAGGGGGAGGGAGAGAAAGGGAAAGGAAGGAAAGCCAGAAAGCAAAAGGGATGCAAAGAAGCGAAAGGGAGGGAGGCAGAGGCAGGCGGCGAGGCTGCGCTCACCTCCGCAGGCAACGCCGAGCGGCGCGGCTCTCTCCGGCCAGCCGGGGCGCTGGGCCCCCCCCCCCGCCTCCTGCTCCTCTTCCTCCTCTCGCCTCTCTGCCCGGAGAGCCAAAGCGAAGAGCCGGCGCGGCTCCGGCTGCCTCTGGCCTCTCTTCCGCCAGGCGGGCGCGCTCGAGCGCAGCTGCGGCTCCTCCGGGACCGCCGCGCACTCCTCCTCCTCCTTCCTCCTCCTCCTCTTCCTCGCCCTCAGGGGCCAGATATAACGGCGCAGAGGCGCCACCGCCCCTTTCCCAGAAGAAGCGCGCTGGTGGGGGCACTTTCAGCCGCGGCTGGAGTTTCCAGAGTGGGAGGAGGAGGAGGAGGAGGGACACCTGCGCCGGCCGCCGATGCGTTCCGACGGCCCGGCTCCTCCCAGCCCGGGGAAGTCCGATTTGCCGGCGCGCGTTCTCACGCGACGCTTCCCCGAGCTGCCTTCCGCCACCTGCTCCCCCAAAGCCTTCCAGTTTCACCTGTCTCCGGAGGCCCCGCCCCCCCGAGGGGAGGGGGAGGGGCTCCCCTTTTGGGGAGGGGTCCCAACGAAGTCGCCAGGCGAAGAACCTTCGGACGCCTCTTGTCAGCCGTAGAAGTAACTTCGGGGGGTGGGAGCCGGTCTGGAGGAAGAGCGGTAACCAAGGCAACGGTCGTGATAAGGTGAATCCGAGTTTGGGCAACAAAATTAAGTTGAGAGCGCGTTTTTTTGGACGTGACCCTCCTTACTTCTCAGGAAGATAAAGGAAGAGAGGAAGAAATTTGGACTGGCAAGATTTTGGAACTGTAACCATAATAAATAATAATAATAAATAAATAATAATAAATAATAAAAGAAGTAACTTGGCGGTCTGGAGGAAGAGCGGTAACCAAGGCAACGGGCGTAATAAGGTGAATCCGAGTTTGGGCAACAAAATGAAGCCGAGAAAGCGTTTTTTGGACGTGACCCTCCTTACTTCTCAGGAAGATAAAGGAAGAGAGGAAGAAATTTGGACCGGCAAGATTTTTGGAACTGTAACCGTAATAAATAATAAAAGGATAAAAAAAAATGACTTTGCATGTCTCTGGTTCCCAAATCTGATCTGACTTGCAGGGCTGGCAGGTCGCATCTCCCTTCCGTTGTAGGCCCTTCTGTTGATAGGAAGACCCTCCTCTTTCGCTCCCTCGCTCCCCTTCCTTCTGTCTGCCGTCTCTGTTTTGCCCAATGCTCCGTCGCCCATCTCTGTGGCGTTGAACACAGAGCACAGAATCACAGGCCATGAAAGGAGCTTGAAAAAGAGGTGTTGAATCATGTTCTCCCTAGCAAGGAGAGTCCATGAACGACTTGCCTCTAGAACTTGTAGCGTTGGGGGGGGGGCTCCATCACTGGAGGTTTTTAAAAAGAGATTGGACAGTTATTTGTCTGAAATGGGATAGGGCAGGGGTATCAAACTGCAGGCCGGTGGGCCGGATGCGTCACGCGCAGGCTACGCCCTCCTCAACTCCGCAAAGGCAAAAAACGTATCGATACATCGTGCTGCATCACGTGACGTGGCGAGTTTGGTATATATAGGGTTTCCCGCTTGAGCAAGAGGTTGGACTAGAACAGGGGTCCCCACTCCCGGTCTGTGGACCGGCACCAGCCCGCAGCATGCCAGCAAGTAGGCTGCACAAACAAGCAAAGCTCCATCCTGTCTGGTCCACAGAAAAACCTTTCTCCATGGACCTTGGAGGTCTTCTAGTCCAGCCCCTTGCTCAAGCAGGAGAACCTATACCGTCTCAGACAGGTGAATGTCTAGTCTCTTCTTTAAAAATCTCCACTGATGGAGTGCCCACGATTTCTGGGGGCAAACTGTTCCACCAGTTGATTGTCCCCACTGTCAGGAAGTTCCTCCTTAATTCCAGGTTGCTTCTCTCTTTGATCAGTTTCCAACCATTGTTGCTTGTCCTTCTCTTTGGTGCTCTGGTGAACAACCTGCCCCCCTCTGCCTTGTGGCAGCCCCTCAGATACTGGAACACTGCTATCATGTCTCCCCTATTTCTTCTTTTCTTTAGACTAGACAAACCCAAGTTTTAGTCTCCAGGCCTTTGATCATCTTAATTGCTCTTCTCTGATTTTTTTTTCAAACTCTCAAGATCTTTTTTGTGATATGGTGACCAAAATTGGCTGCAGTATTCCTGGTGTGGTCCTACTAGGGTTTTATAAAGCAGTACTAATATTTCACGTGATCTTGATTCTATGCCTCTGTTTATACAACCCAGGCTTTTTTGTGTAGGCTTTTTTTGGTTGCTGTTGCGCAAAGAAGACTAGAAGACCTCTAGGGGCCCTTCCAACTCTGTTACTCTGTTAAAAAGTTATTATACCTAGGGGAAAAAAATACCATATGTAAGAAGTACAGGTAGTCCTCACCAAGAAACCTTGGGAAAGAGGTAATTAATGATGCTCCTGATACACCTCTCTTTTCCTTGGACTCTTGAGAACTTCGGCAACAATTGATCCTTTGATTCGTTCTGTCTTGTCTCCCTTCTTGCATTGTCCAGCTGGTAAACATAGAAAGCCTGGAAATTATCAGCCTTGGCCTGAAGCCAGCCTAAACTAATTTCTTGGGGTCCAACAATTAACTAAAACCTCAAAAGCTTGATTAACTCTGGCGTGGCCCAGCAGGAGAACGCTGATGTGAAGGGCCAAAGAAAGAAGAAGCTTGTCTCATTTTTAGGGCTTGTCTCATTTTTCCCTACATTTCATTAACATCTTTGAATGGCCCTGCCAGCCGTCAAACTGCTGTTGCGAATCAGTGGCAAATCTGGAGTAAAAAGTTGCCTCTTTTCAAACCTGGTAGATTTCCCTCTCAAAGGTTTCAGGGCAATCCTTTGCTAGATGTTGCAGAAAATGTTGTGTTATCATTTTTTGTTATGGCTCACAACTATAGCCTAGAATGGCTCAGAGACTTAACAGCGTGATTCTCCATTCCAGAGTCGATGTATGGAGGAATACCATCTCAACTATGAATTGTGAAGTTTATTTTATGTTGTGAATCGGGTCCCTGTTCTTACCCTGTTTTATATCTCAGTCCTCGTCTGTAATATGGGCATAATCATGGAGATAATATACACACAGTGTTAATTACCATTTGTTTCCCAGTTAGACTGATTTGCCATGGAGCCTAGAATATGAACCATTGTAGGTGATGGGTTTTTTTTCTGCATATGTTAACAATTTTAACTTTTTTCCTCCCGTCTACGGCTTCTAAAAATCTTTCTAGAGAACATTCTTTGGAGGCATGGGATCTGCTGATGGAAACTGAGCAAGGAGAGAAGTAACCTGGAATTAAGGAGAGAACAATTTTTATTTTTTATTTTATTTTTATTTTAATTCCATTTACATCCCGCCCTTCTCCGAAGACTCAGGGCGGCTTACAAGCTTAGCAGTAGCCTTCATTCTATGTATATGCCTGCTTATTAGGGCTTTCACACACACCCCAAGCGGCATTATTACAAAGTCAGCTTAATTGCCCCCAACAATCTGGGTCCTCATTTTACCTACCTGGGAAGGATGGAAGGCTGAGTCAACCTTGAGCCTGGTGGGATGCGAACCTGCACTAATTGCAGGCAGCTGGTGTTACTTAAGGAGGCATTAGCCCACTGCTCAACCAGTGGAACGGCTTGTCAGCAGAAACTGTGGGTGCTTCATCACTGGGGCTTTTAAAGAAGAGACTGGACAGACAGACAGATGATATAAAGTCTCCTACCTTGAACAGAGGGTTGGACTAGAAGACCTCCAAAGTCCCTTCCAGATCTATTCCATGTTCTATCTCAGAAGCTACTTAGGATTAAATTGGCCTAGGGTCTCCTGCTTGAGCAGGGGGTTGGACTAGAAGACCTCCAAGGTCCCTTCCAACACTCTTATTCTGTTAATTCCACGGTTCGTAATCTCAGCACATCTGGATGGCGTCGTTCAAGGAAGCTAACCCAGAGCAAAGGCTGGCCTCACTCTGAATTAGCTCAATATGAAAAGGTTGCGACATCGCTACATTTTCCTTTTGATCCACAACACCCCGGAATGTCAGTTTTTGGAAGAGGAAGAAGGTTAAGGCAAGTGGCTCAATTATCGTGCTTTTTCACCAGCTGCTTCTACCCAGTTTCCTAATGTTCCAATGGGAGGTCATCTAATCCAATCCACATGGCCGGTGTAGGCTTGCCAAGGCCGAACTCACCATCTGTTTAAAACCACGTTTCAAGGCACTTTTGCCACCTTTTCAAAAACCACTGCAGCATTGGGACATTTTTTTCTCTCTTAATACTTAGCAGGAATCCTTTTATTATTATTATTATTATTTCCTTCAGCTTCCAAAGCAAAGTACAAATGTTCTTGCACTCGCTTTGGAGGGAGCTTCAGGAACTTTTGAAGGCCACCACCACTTGTCCTTTTCCCAGCTAAACCTGCCCAGGAATAGAGATTAAGGAAGAGGGCCTTGACAGAGTTCATGCTGGAACCATTATCCAGCAAAAGGGGCTGAAACTTTTTTTTTTAAGTCCAGAGCAAGGCGATAATACAGGAGGTCCTCAACATATGACAATTCAGCCCCGAATTTCTATTGTGAATCGAGACATGGCCTTCCTTCCCACAGTGGTTAATTGAATCACTGCAGTTCTTAAGTTAGTAACCGGGTTGTTAATTGAATCTCATTTTCCCCGTTGACTTCGCTTGTCAGAAGGTTGCAAAAGGGGATCAAATGATTTTGGGACACAGCAAAGGTCACAAATACAAACCAGGTGCCCAGCTTCTGAATTTTGATCACGTGACCAGGGGGATGCTCCAAAGGCCGTAAGTCCTAAAAAATGGCCATAAGTCACTTACAAAGTTGTAACTTTGAATGGTCACTGAATGAACTGTTGTAAGTCAGAAGCAGCTCAGGAAGACAGAGCCCTCTCTAATTCGCTGGCATGCAAGAAGAGGGAAGAGTTGCACCACAATTACACTTGCAAGGTTCTGTTTTTGACTGGCTGGTTACGTTGCCCTCAAGTCTTTTTCAACTCCTAGCAGTAGAATTCCCTGCATGGTCTTTTAAGATTGTAAGCTGCCCAGAGTTATCCCATTGTAAGATGAGTGGCTAATAAATTTTAGAAGCAAACAAACGAATGAATGAATCTGTCCCTAATCTGGGATTCCCAGATCCATCCACCCTGCCACTGATCATCCTTTTCCTGATTCCTGAAAGTGGTAATCTGGCAAAGTTAGGTATCAATGCTCTAAAGCTGTGGTTCTCAACCATTTTTTCACCAAGGACCCCCTTTAAATACTTTTTGTGTCCACGGACCATGGCCATGAACCCTACCCCCAGACTTAACTCAAGATTTAAATCACAACATTTCTTCAAGCCTTCACAGACCTCCTGTGAAGACATCACGACCCCCCCCCTTCCAGGGATCTGCAGACCACAGCTTGAGAACCACTCCTGTGAATTTCCCCCCAAACAGGTTGTGGTCCTCCCCAAAGCTTGCTTTCATCCTCAATTGTGTAGAATTGCAGATTTGATTTACAGGGACATTTCTCCAACCACATCCAATTTGTCATTTTCCTTTTTTTTCAAATTTGGTGGCCAGAACATAGTATCCTACGTGCCAGCAACTCAAAACAAAATTAGTACAAGCAATCGGAGATATTTTTTAAAGCCCACCAGCTCAGAATTGCAAAATAAGGTTTCTCAACCTAATGAAAAAAATATCCAAGCAAAAGGATGGAAAAAATGTTCCTCATTGCCACTTGCCAGAGTGGTCCAGAAACGCACATCTTTGGAAGCAAGAACATTTCACCACATTTATATAATTTTTCCAGCAGCTATCATGGAAACAGGAAATCATTCTTTCGACCAGATCTGAACATCTGAAGAAACCTTGTGCTCTTAGGTCAAAGAGACCAGGAGTTCACTATACATGATGACCCCAAAGGAGACATTAATATTACACCTTCTCTTCAATAAAGGCTGGTCAAAGACCGTAATAAAGAAATTAGATTTGATTTGGTCTTTGCGGTGATGGTTAGCAAGTATGCATATTTCTCAATGAAGTAGGCAAAAGGGTGGCCATCAGTGACCCATGGAAACGTTTCTTTGATCCCAATAAAGGAGAATATTTGTAGCTCAGGGTTGAAATGGGGGGGTCCTTGGTGCTCTCTGAACTGGCTTGTTCTCTTGCAGATGTTTCATTACCCAAACTAGGTAACATCATCAGAGCTTGATGATCATCAGATTAGCACTGATGATGTTTCCTAGTTTGGGTAATGAAATGTCTGCAAGAAAACAACCAAACTCAAAAAGCACCAAGGACCACACAGTCCTCCTCCTCCTCCTCCTCCTCCACCACCACCATCTCTAATTTAGTTCTAACTTAGTTGCAATATTCCTTATCTACAGTCTTCTTCAGCCTTCTTCAATCTGGAGGGGGCCCCCCCGCCCCAAATCGCAGCTTCTGGAATGTCCAAAAGTTGGGGACTTTTAGAGTGGCAGTCTGAGTTATCCAGAAGGGATCTCGTTGTCTTCTCCGTCTTACAAAGCATCTGTTTTTGGAGTGGAGTCCTGGAAGGCAATAGAATTTTACGGGAATTCAGTGGGGATCAAATGGGAAACCTCAGCTTCAGTAATGTTGTATTTAAAAATGTCCTGGTTATCCTGAATATTTGTCACTCATATTTACCCTCCCTCTTCTTTTGAATGCCTTTTATTCCAGATGGTTGTTATTGAAGTTTTCCATGTTTTCTTCCCCCCCTTCTGTATTCTTTATTCCTTTTGGACTACCATAGTTGTTAGCCAGGATGACTTTTAACAATAACATCCGGAGAGTTTTTCCCCCCCCCCCCATGTTTATATATAAACCAGGGATGGAAAATAAATGATCCCAGAGGACAGGACTTCTCAGGACATTCTCCTAAATCATAGTCAAAGCCCTGATGTTTGGGGGATAATCAATGAAATATGTTTTGTTTTTTTTCTCCTCCTCCCAAAGAGATTGGCAAGAGAAATGAGGATTCAGAGAAGCCCACCTAATTGAAAACTCCATCCAGGCTGCCCGAGAGAGGCACTGTTTTCTAATGTTGGTTTGTAAATACCTTACAGGCTTCCTCCTTGTAAAGCTTGATGAAGCCAACTGAGATGTTTTTGCAATATGTGACTCAGCTGCTTCTGAAGATCTGCTGGAATCATGGATATAGCGAGACAAGCTTCCTGCCTGCCTGCTTATATGACTAGGTTGAAGACAAGGGTCAGTCCATTAACTAGGTTGGTTGGAATAAAGGAGGAAACTTTCCATGGACCTTTATGGCTGGTGAGAGAATGGTTTGCCCTCCAGGCTTGCAATAAGGTTAAGGCACCAATCTAGAAACCAGGAGGCTGAGTTCCAGTCCTGCCTTAGGCAATAAAAGCCAATCACCAGGAGACTGTGAGTTCTAGTCCTGTCTTAAACATGAAAGTCAACTGGGCAATTTGGCGCCAATCACCAGGAGACTGTGAATTCTCTCCCCTACCTTAGGCGTGAAAGTCTGTTAGGTTACTTTGGGCCAATCACCAGGAGACACTGAGTTGTAGTCCTGACTTAGGAACGAAAGTTGGCAAGGCGACTTTGGGCCAATCCATCTCTCTCAGCCCAACCCACCTCCCAGGATCATTGTGAGGAAAATAGGAGGAGATAGTATTATGCAAGTTTGCTGCCTTGGGTTACCTATAGTAATAAAGCTGGGATTGAAGAAAAATAAAATAAAATTCTGGCTACACTTTGCTGGAAAAAAATAATCTCCTGTATTTTCCACTTGCTAGTACTCATTCAAGAATTTGCTTTGAGCATTTTTTCCAGAAGAAAAAAACAAACATTCCAGTAAACATGTTTTGCAGAATCCAGTATTCCTGGAACTATCTAGTCATTAGCTGGTCAGAGTTGTATACCTCTTTGGTAGCGCAGTGGTAGAATGCAGTATTGCTGTCAACGCTGCTAACATCGAATGTTATTGCTTGACAATTGCAGCTAATTCTGCTGACAGTTCGATCCTGACCGGCTCAAAGTTGACTCAGCCTTCCATCCTTCCCAGGTCAGTTAAATGAGAACCCAGATTGTTGGGGCCAAATATGTAAACCTTTTATAGAGGGCTGTAAATCACTGTGAAGTGGTATATAAGTCTAAGTGCTATTGCTATTGCACATTTGCACCATCCTCCTTTAGACACATCGGAATGCGTAAAGGAATTCACTCGAAGGAAATGCCTCCCGTAAGGCTAATTTCCCCCCCCTCATACTGGGACCAGCGGGTGGTCCCACCAATAGCATCCTCTGGCACCTGCAACGATGAAATAAGTAAGCTCAGGAACATGATCGATACCAATTAAGAGAATGAGGTAGAAAAACAGAAGCCAGATTTCTACATTCTGTTATTCAGCATCCCTCTCGGATGTAGAAAACACTCTTTTTTTTTTAAGGCAACACAACACCATCTGTGCCTGAAGGGAAGACAGGAACCTCCACTGAAAAGGATCAAAACATCTTTGAGGCAAAGATTGAAGAAATTCTCAGGCATCCTGAGAATGCAGTAGAATAACAGAAGCATCTCCTGCAAGGGGAGAAACTCAAGGCAAGTACACAAGGCCAATTCTGGCACACCATTAATGGGAGCTGGCTGGGAAAACAGCCAGTCTCCTAATAAGCAGCCTTCCCTCCTGCAGACCATAAGAAAATTCCATTTTTTGAAAGGAATCTTGTATGAATCTCAGTCCTCTGATAATGGGCTACCCAGCAAGGAATACCTGAACTGGGCTGCAGAATTTTATCTGGACACTAAAGGAACAAGGGTTTCTGTATCCCAGCCCACATCTTTTACTTTCTTTTCTTTTCTTTTCTTTCTTTCTTTCTTTCTTTCTTTCTTTCTTTCTTTCTTTCTTTCTTTCTTTCTTTCTTTCTTTTTCTTTCTTTTTCTTTCTCTTTCTTTCTTTCTCTCTCTTTTTGTCTTTCCTCCTTCCTTCTTGTCTTTTTCTTCTTTTTCTTTCTTTCTTTCTTTTTCTCTTTCTTCCTTCCTTCCTCTTCCTTCCTTCTTTTTTTTCCTTTCACTTTTTTTCTTCCTTCCTTCCTTTCTTCAACTCAAGCCACAAACATGTACAACACATCTTCTTTCTCCTATTTTCCCCACAACAACAATCCCATGTGGTGGGTTGGGCTGAGAGCGAGGGACTGGCCCAAGGTCACCGAACTGGCTTTCGTGGTTAAGGTAGAACTTGAACTCATGATCTCCCGCTTTCTAGCCTGGCGCCTTAACCACTAGACCAGGGGTGTCAAACTCAATTTCATTGAGGGCCACATCAGCATTGCGGTTGCCCTCAAGGGGCTGGGTGGGTATGGCCAGGGTGGGCGTGGACTACTGGGTGGGCGTGGCTACAGTGCGTATGACCTACACATCAAGGGTGCCTATGGGGGCCTGGGAAGGAGTGGGACAGATCTGAGGGTCTCTGGCAGGAGGAGGGTCTCTGGGCCAGGGCCAAGGCAGTGGGGGCCGTTCCCTCACTGTTTCCAGGATGGCTTCGCGGGCCACATGAAACCACTTCGCGGGCCGGATCCGGCCCCCGGGCCTTGTGTTTGACATGTCTGCACTAGACCAAACTGGCTCTCTTTCATCTGGATTTGGGAAATCCACATCTGGTGACACCCCCCATCCCCCATATTATTGACCCTTAAAACAACTTAATGGGAGCCACAGCATTCAGAAGCACAGTTCGTCAAGTTGCATTGGATGAGTGAATGCTACCTCTCCTGTGATACCCAGAATGCAGAAGAAACCATGGTTTGAGAGAGCAGGAATGGGAATAAAGACTTAAGCACAGACGGGGTTGAGAGACACCATTGCTGCCTTGCTCGATGTTAGGTGCTGCATAATTTAAAAGCCCACATTTTATTTTGCAACCCAGATTTAGCCTTTTGCCTGAGTGGCTGTCATACCTTTCATTGTAACCTCATTCCCCCCCCCCCCCCCGTTCTCTTTGCTTTAACACATCCATGAGCCAATGAAATGAAACCATTAATCATTTTATGAAATGGAAAAGGCAGCCAAGGCTTGGGGGAAAAAAACCACAGGGAACTACCTAATTATTGGATTTCTAGCAATGCAGGAAGCTGACTGTTGTGTCAGGTTGTTTCTCCCTCTGAGGTTAGAACTTTCAGTAAATGGACAATAGCAAAGCTGCTTACTATGTAAAACAATACAGGTAAATCCTCGACCTACAGCAGTTCATTTAGTGACCATTCAAAGTCACAACCGCACTGAAAAAAGTGACTTGGGACCCTTTTTCACCCTCATGTCCATTGCAGCGCCCCCATGGTCACATGATCGAAATTCCGACACTTGGCAACTGACTCGTATTTATGGCACTTGCCGTGTCCCGGGGTCACGTGACCAAGCCAAGCCAATGGGGAAGCCAGATTCCCTTAATAGCCATGTTGCTAACTTAACAACTGCAGTGATTCACTTAACTACCATAATTAACTTTACTGGATGCCTGTGAGTTAATGCAGGTGGAATGAAGGCCTTCAGCTCTTCCTTAGTAATAAGGTAAAGGTAAAGGTTCCCCCACACATGCGTGCTAGTTGTTTCCGACTCTAGGGGCCGGTAATCATCTCCGTTTCAAAGCCGAAGAGCCAGCGCTTGTCCGAGGACGTCTCCGTGGTCATGTGGCCGGCATGACTAGACGCCAAAGGCGCACGGAACGCTGTTACCTTCCCACCGGAGTGGTCCCTATTTTTCTACTTGCATTTTTACGTGCTTTCGAACTGCTAGGTTGGCAGAAGCTGGGATGGGTAACAGGCGCTCACTCTGTTACGCGGCACTCGGGATTCGACCCGACAAACTGCCGACCTTCTGATCGACAAGCTCAGCGTCCTAACCCACTGAGCCACCGCGTCCCTTCTCCTCAGTAATACCTAGCCTTTATTCCAGATGTTTCTCTTCCACTTAGCATGGGTTGAGTCTTGCCATGGTCCTTTATGGCTGCAGAAATCAGGCTTCGCAATGACTGAAATTGAACTCCAGTTATTTTAGAAACGGACTGGGAGATTGGGATGTCTGGTGGGTGGGACAGGAATGAATTATTTGCCAAGTTACACACTGCAGAGCAGTTTATAATAAGAACTAAATAAAGGAAGCCCAGGGGTTTCTTTTAATCATCCATTAACAGCATGTTGCTGGGTTAGCAAATGCAAATGAATCAGCAATGCAAACTGCCTGGATTTGGAACTGTTTAAATAAACAATGCATTGAAGTCTGCATATCAGCCTACAAAAAAAAGACCACTTCCTTTATTAGTTAAACTTGGGGCTGTGACTGCCCTCTCTTTCCTTCACAGAGAGAAGACTGACCCTCAGTGGAGGAAACTTTGCATTACAATTTTGAGACTTTTGACCAAAGAAGAAACAAAAGGAGAAAGACAAGAAATCATCCCAAACTGGCTGGAGAGGACATCCAGATGTTCACAGGGAGAGCCTTTTTATATCGGGGTAGACAACCTACAGCCCAAATGTGGCCACGAAATTGTCGAGGTCACAAACTTCAGCCTGAGAGAACAGATGCTCTTGATGGCAAAGCTCATGGCAAATGCTGGTTGGGGAATTCTGGGAGTTGAAGTCCACCCATCTAAGCCATCAAGATTGAGACACGCTGCTTTATGGTGAGATTACAAGATTCGGGCAGCAAAACTGCAGGTGTCCATTAGATGGCAGAAGCAATAAGGTAATTTTGTACCTCTGTGCTTCCATCTACTGGCTGGCTGGAATTCTGCAGCCCAGATCTACTAACTCCATATAACAAGAGTCTCTAGGACAGTTTTCTCCCAAAGATGCTTTTTCACAGACAACCCTGACCCGAATGACTGAAAATCTCCATAGACAGTTTTCTCCCTTGCAAAGTGGTTGGGACAGACAAAAAGAATTATTATTGACTATACTGGTTGTAGAATTCTGAGAGTCAAAGTCCACATGTCTTGAAGTTTGAGAAACCCCAATTTAAAAGTGTCTACAGAGCCTCACTTTATTATCCAAGACAATGTACCCACTTTACAAAAAACTGCTTCTCAAGTTGTAAATAAAAGTGTGAATGCAAGGAAGCTCAAAACATTGAAGTCAGTTTTAGGATTATATTTTAACAGATTAGTTGGGTGAAATGAGAAGTCTCTGAGATCCTTTCAAATTGGAAACCCTCAAGCGTGTAGGATCCGATGCGACTGATACCCAAAGATCCTCCTTAAGAAAGCTCGATGTTTAATTTAGAAGTCCAGGTTTAGAAGTGCAAAATGTATCCTTCAAGTCAGGGGTCTTCAAACTGGGCCCTTTTATGACTTGTGGACTTCAACTCCCAGAATTCCTCAGACAGGCACACTGGCTGAGGAATTCTGGGAGCTGAAGTCCACAAGTCATAAAAGGGCCCAGTTTGAAGACCCCTGCTTTAAGTACTAACAGGCACATAAGTATGTCCTGAACATTAATGCAACCTCTGCACGTATTCGTTAACTCAGCTAATATTACAATCATACGCTAATGATAACCCCTCAAATCTATGTATTCCAATTAGCACCAGATGGTGGCAGAAACAGCTGCTGTCCTTTATATGTTCAAAGGGACTTCCACCAGCTGTTGCCCCTCTATTCCCGAATCCCCTTCTGCAAGTTAGGCTTTGTTTTTATTTATTTTGGTATGCCAAGCCTGGTCCAGCCTCACGAATCTAGCAGTTGTTACATTGGCTTGGGACTAAGCATCCCGACACTGGGAGATTTATTTCCTGAACTTTAATAGAATTGGCATATTAACCCACATGGTTTGGTCATGTCCTATGGCAGGTTTTGGGCTGACATTAAGAAGATGGTGACTCTGTCTAAATCAAACCTGAGCATTTTATGGTCCCTGGGCCACATCCAGCCCTTTGGCAACCCTTGTCTGGCCTGTGTGAATTGCTTTTATGTTGAAGCCTATTTTTTCCCAATTTACATATGTGCTTGTGTGCATGCTTATGCACCTTCATAACCCTATTAGCTCAGCCCTTCCTCTCATGTGGACCCCTTGAGAAAATTGCTCACCCCTGCTCTGGATTAATTGCTGCATAATAAAAATACACACTTTTTTTTGGCTATATCTCCAATGTCAAGAACAGCACTTTTTTCAGGCTAAAAAATTCTTACCAGCACTGGAAAGACAAATTTACCTGTGATTTACAGCAATGGATGAAGTGTTGGTTGTTCCCACTGTAACAAGAATAATACAAAGGAGAATTATGGTTAAAAGTTTTTGAAATTCTTTAAAACCATTTCCAGACTTTTCCCCCTGGCTTCCCTTTTTTATTTTATCTTGCTATGTTTACGCATGCTAATATTGTACTGATGCTTTAATTCTCCATTTTTACCTTTTATTTAACTGCACATTGCAGTAACACATTAGCAATTGTTACAAAATTACACACTGAAACTTCTCTTGGGAGACTGGTTTTTGAAATTTAAGGCTTGTTACATAAGATGCGTGCAATAGTTGACTAACCTCCTGCATTATGGCTAGCTGCAAACCACAGCTGCTGCAGCAAGCATAGAGTGCTAAGCCACGAGCCAATAAACCATGGTTTGATTTAGCATGGAGCCGCTGGTAGCAGGTCCAAGACATAATGATACCATAACATTTGCAAGGATGTCACGATGCATATGACATCACTTCCACCCCCTTTTGCAAGACTCGGTATAATCCGGTCATAAGCCACTGTAACTTAAAAACAAGAATGGAGGTTTAAAGGAAAAACTTTTCCATTTCTTTGCAATTTCCCTTTGGCCTGTCTTAGTCCTCGACTTACAACAGTTCATTTATAGGGACTGTTCAAAGTTACAACTGCACTGGAAAAAAAATGACTTATGAACTTTTTTAACATTTACGGCGGCCTTTGCAGCATCCCCAGGGTCATGTGATGGATATTCGGATGCTTGAAAAACTGACTCATATTTACGAGGGTGGCAGCGGAAACTTAAAACCTTGTGCACCGTGGCTAGTTTTATCCAACGATCTCGGTTTGGCTTATTTAAACGAGCCCATTTCCCAGAGCGGCACAAGCGATGGACTTCGATTGCGCGCGGATGCGCAGAAAGCAAATAAGAAACAAGCCAAGCCAGGTTCCCCTTAACCCAAAACCCCAAAGAAACGAACCAACCAACAAAAAAAGGGAACGCATTAGGTCAAGTCTTCCTTGGGCCGGCAGTGCAACACCTGGGGAGGAACGGGGGCATTCGGTCACGTGTGAACGCAGCCCAGGTGTTGCCAACCCGAGCCGCGAGGCTGCGCTCCCACAAGCCACGGTCCTGTTGCTCCGGGCTGCGCCCCACGGGCCAACGCGGCCCCCGGCCTCGCCCAGCCGCAGCAGCCCCCGCAGTCCACGGGCTGAAGGAGGGACGTGGGGAGGGGAAGGCTCCGCTTCCGCCGGGCGGTGGGAACCACCCTGCCTCTCCCGCCCCACCCGGCTGTCTCCGGCGAGCAAGGGGGAATCCCGACGACCGGCGGGCTTTTCCGCAACGAGGAGCGAAGCACGAGAGGCCGGCAGGTTTGTGGGCTTGCAGGGTGGGGGCGTTTGCTGGGGAGGAGGGGGAGGCGAGGGTCTTCTTTGGGAGGAGGGGGTCTCGGGGGCTCCCTCTCCTCGCAACGGTGGTTTGCAGGCTACCTGGTCGTGTGAATCCAGACGGTGTGGTTTCTGGAACCTGGTTTGTTGATTGGGGCGCGGGGTGGTTCTCCTCTAGCGGAATTCTGGTTTTGGTGCCTAAGGCAGGGCTGGAAGTTGGGTTTTTTCCCTCTGCAACGTGGCTTGCAGGTTCTCTGCTTGTGGGAATCCAGACGGTGCCGAAACAGGTGTTATACCCAAGCGGGGCTCCGTTTCTCCCCAACGGTTGGCAGGTTCTCTGCTTGTGTGAATCCAGACTGTGTGGAACCAGGTGTTACCCAAGGGGTGTTCCCTTTGTCCCCAATCTGGTTGTGTGAATCCAGACAGTGCAGAACCAGGTGTTACCCAAGCGGGACTCCCTTTGTCCCCAATGTGGTTTGCAGATTATCTGGTTGTGTGAATCCAGACAGTGTGGTTTCTGGAACCTGTTTTTTTTATTGAGGCGGGGTGGTTTTTCTCTAGCTAAACTTTGGTTTTGCTGCCTAAGGCAGGGCTGAAAGTTGACTTTTCTCTGCTCCTTTCTTAGTTCTTGCTGTCGGGACCCCTTTCCACTTTTAAAAATCATGGATGACCCCAAGAAAGCTTTTTTTTGAGGGGGGGCATGGGTTATATTGATATATTTACTGTATTAAAAGTTAAAACTGATGTATTTGCTACGGCTTCTCACAATTGTTCGATGGGGTTTTAATATTGTATTATTTTCCAAGATAGGTCGGGAAGCAATTTTGATTTCAAGGACCCTTGAGAGTGTCGTGGGGGACCCCAGGGGTCCTAGGACGGCATTTTAAGAAACACCGCTGCACCAAATTGGCTCAGAAGCAGCTTGGGCCATGCTGGAGGTAATCTCGTAATAGATCACAACTGTATTTGCAGGACAGCAGCAAATGGAAGTTGCTGGATTCTCCCAATCCCCTGAAGCTGGGTTACAAAACATAAGTTTGGTTCTTTCATATATGGAGTTGAAACAAATGGTGTTGTGGCTTCTGTCTTGTGCTGAAGAACCAGTTGCTATATCCTAACATCCTACCGTTTTCCCAACGTGGCAACTTCCAAGATGTGTGGACTTCAAGTCCCAGAAGTCCCCAGGCAGGACGTGAAGATATCTGGACATCCGTTCCCAGTATTCCCCAGATTTCCATGACAGAACCTCAAAATGTGCAGACATCAACCCCACGAATTCTTGGTGTCTTAAACTTGCCCGTTTGGAAGAACACTGGAGTATTGTGTGAACTGAGTCTCTAGGATCGTATGGGCTGGTTCCAAGGATAGGGGACTGCATCCTATGTGCTCCTGCCTGGGACCAAGTTCCCATCAGTTTAGTAGAACCTGGGGCAGAATTTGTTCCCTTAAAACAACTTTTTCCATGTGGGCACTTTCCAAGGGATGACATTTGAAGGTGGCTGAGGATCAGAACGAGAAATCTTGCATGGATGAAGAGCCACATGTAGCCAAAAGCCAGCAGCACAAAAAGAAACAAGGACCGTGGGAGAAGAGGGCATGGGACATTTTGAGATCCAAAATTGTGGGTGCTTTTCGCAAAATGCGCTGGCAGCAGTTGGGCCGCTTCCCCAAATGACTGATGGAGTAGATCTCTCCATTTTCAAAACTATGTCACAAAAACTGCATCCAGTTTTGGTCACCATGATATAAAAAAGATGTTGAGACTCTGGAAAGAGTGCAGAGAAGAGCAATAAAGATTTTTAGATAGATAGATAGATAGATAGATAGATAGATAGATAGATAGATAGATAGATGACGTTTATTGTCTTTTTTTTTACTGTGGCCACAATGGCACACATTAAAAATGAAATTTAGTTGCTTGCTCTCAAAGTGTACACGTACATAACACACATTTAGGGGACCGGAAGCTAAAATATATGAAGAATGTTTGCAGGAATTGAGTATGTCTAGTCTGGTGAAAAGAAGGACTAAGAGTGACATGATAGCAGTATTCCAGTATTTGAGGGGGCACCACGAAGAAGAGGGGGTCAACTTATTTTCCAAAGCGCCAGAAGGCAAGACAAGAAACAATGGATGGAAATTAATCAAGGAGACAAGCAACCTGGAATTAAGGAGAAATTTCCTGACATTGAGAACAATTAACCAGTGGAACTGCCTGCCTCCAGAAGTTGTGGGTGCTCCGTCACCAGAGGCTTTTAAGAAGAAATTGAACAGCCATTTGTCCAGAATGCTGTAGAGCAGACATGTCAAACCCAAGGCCCAGGGGCCAGATCCAGCCCGCGAAGAGGTTTCATGTGGCCCGCGAAGCCATCCTGGAAACAGTGAGGGAACGGCCCCCTCTGCCTTGGCCCTGGCCCAGAAACCCTAAGATCTGTCCCACTCCTGCCCAGGCCCCCATAGGCACCCTTGATGCGAATGATGTAGAGCTGGCCATGCCCACCCAGTAGGCCATACTCACTCTAGCCACGCCCACCCAGTAGGCCACACCCACCCTGGCCATACCCACCCGGCCCCCTGAGGGCAACCGCAATGCTGATGCGGCCCTCAATGAAATTGAGTTTGACACCCCTGCTATAGAGTCTCCTGTTTGAGTAGGGGGTTGGTCTAGAAGACCTCCAAGGTCCCTTCCAATTCTGATGTTCTATAAGGCAAAGTGATGATCTTAACCCTTGCCCCCTCCTGTCTATTACCATTTAATTTTTGTCGTAGGAAGGGGCCAGATGTGCTTTCAAACACGGCACTGATGTGTAACCATCAGCCCCGTCCTCACTTCAATTTCCTAAGAGCAAACATTTGCAAATCCCAGTAACATTCTTGCAAAGAAAGACAGAACTATCAGCTGGCCTTTGGCTTTGCTGCAGCTCAACTTTCCATTTACTTTATTATAATTAAATCCCTTAAAACGTTTTTTTTTAAAAAAGTGAGCTGGAGAAGCTGACTGCCACTATAAAAGGTCCATTGGCACACTGGTGTCTCTTCCTGGAATTGGCAGCTCTTGAGTTACATCTTTTCTCCAATTGTTTGGCTCCAGATCTAATCTGGAGCACTTCCATTTTCATCCTGCAAGACGGGCAGAAAAGAGATTATGATAAAAAAGGGTTATCCCATGTTGGATCCTTTAGTGTTTGGGGACTGGGGGTGGCCATGTGCAGTCTCTTTGGAGTTGAGTTTCACTCGTGGTGATGACCCGGGTGTGTCTCATGTTATTTGCAGTGGCTTTCTTCTAAGAGGTGAGTTTTCTTTTGAGGTCTAGATCAGAGGTCCCCAACCTTTTGGGCACCAGGGACCGGTTCTGTGGACATAGGTTTTCTGGAGACCGGAGGGTGTGTATGGTTTTGTGTGCTGCCTGCATTCCACGGATGGGGCTTTGCTTGTCTGTGCGGACCAGTTGCTGGCATGCCGTGGCCTGGTACCGGTCCACGGACTGGGGGTTGGGGACCCTGGTCTAGGTTCTCTGTCATCCCAGGCCATGGCTGTTCCAAAGGTGCTTTTTCAAAAGGCAACTGGACTTTCTTTTTTGTTTCCTTCAAAACATTTCCCTTCTCATCCAAGAAACCTCTTCAGAACTTCAGCCCAGTTGCCTGTTGAAAAGCACCTTTGGGATTGTCTTTTGATGCTTAACTGAGCCTGGAGTTCCATCACTTATGATTGATTCCTCCCCCCAAAAAACAAAGAAAGAAAGAAAGAAAGAAAGAAAGAAAGAGAAAGAAAGAAAGAAAGAAAGAAAGAAAGAAAGAAAGAAAGGAAAGAAAAAGAAAGAAAGAGAGAAAGAAAGAAAGAAAAAGAAAGAAAGAAAGAAAAAGAAAGAGAAGGAAAGAAAGAGAAGGAAAGAAAGAAAGAAAAAGAAAGAAAGAAAGAGAAGGAAAGAAAGAAAGAGAAAGAAAGAAAGAAAGAAAGAGAAAGAAAGAAAGAAAGAAAGAAAGAGAAAGAAAGAAAAAGAGAGAAAGAAAGAAAGAGAAAGAAAGAAAGAAAGAGAAGGAAAGAAAGAAAGAAAGAGAAAAAGAAAGAAAGAAACCACTGACCAGCACAGACCAGTTGAATTTTCCTGGTCAGCCAAGATCATCTCCGTAGTACCATTTGCTGGAGCTTTGACTCTTTGTGGGCTTTCTAAATGGGGCATGAAGTCCAAATATTTTTGAGATGGCAAGTAGACGGTGACCCGCTGGCGACAACCAGAGGCACCTGATGTCCAGGCAACGAGTCTCGTATTTCATTTGCTGATATTTTTCTGCGTCTCACTGTCGCATTCCAATTTACTAACTCTTTAGATCAGCCTGCCTTCCGTAGGCTTGGCACCAGAGCAAAATGTAGGTTTTCCTCTCCTGCTCTTTCCATAAATATAATTAGAGAAGCAGTTACTCCAGCTTGAAAAATACTCTTTTGGTACTACTAAGCCCTGGGAGCAGAATTTGCAAGATGCGGGGAGTAAATGCATTCATTAATGCCGCATTTAGCGGGTTCTGTCCTCCTTTGCATCAGGAAGTAAACAAATGACCACAGAGTACGATCTTTTCTTGAATTTCTCATTGTGCAAGGTGTTGGGTGAGGTCGTTGCACCTCTCCCTCCAACATTAGAGCAGCCTTGATTTTGCTAGCTTTTCCAAAAGCTTGCAACAGTTTGAGGGGCTTCCTTCTCCCTCCCTGTCCTATTGCGACAATGAGTTGGCTTAACATCCCTGGCATTCACTTTACAACCAACCATGTTGATTTAATGTCTGCTGCCAAAATGGTCATAAACAACGGGCCATGTGTTCATGTGATCTGCTTTAAAACCGCCACAACTGAAATACACAATAGTGGAACTCAATTACAGTCATAGCTTGTAGCTGTGTGTAGCAAGGAAACGAATTCTCAGTGGAGTTGACTTACCATCACATTTGAGCCTGAAATTTATGTTGCTAAGCAAAACCGTTGTTAAGTGAGTTTTACCCAGTGCTGGGATTCAGCCAGTTTACATCACTTCGGCAGAACCGGTAGCTATTTTTTTGTGGCCCAGGCCCAGAACGGACTTCCAGAAGCGGCATCCACGCAGAGAAAACAGTTATTCACCGATTTGAATCCCACCACTGGTTTTGTCCCATTCTACCACCTTTTTTGCCACAGTTGTTAAGTGAATCACTGCACTTGTTAAATCAGGTACACGGCTGTTAAGTGAATCTGGCTTCCCCATTGACTTTGCTTGTCAGAAGGTCGCCAAAGAGGATCACATGACCTTGGGACACAGCGACGGTCATAAATACGAGTCAATTGCTAAGCACCTGAATTTTGATCATGTGACCGTGGGATGTGTGTGCTGCAATGGCCGTAAGCATGAAAAATGATCCCTTTTTTTCAGCACCACTGTAACTCTGAATGATCACTGAATGAGTTGTTGTTAACCGAGGGCTACCTGCAAACGCTTCACAGATTTATCTTCACTAGTTGCAGTGACATAATTCTGGGCTCAGATTTGTCATCAGCCTTGGAATTTGCAGCGCAGTTTGGACTAATTACTCTTCCCCCACTTAACCTTAAGCCCTTGTTAAGGTGGAGAGGACAGCAGGAAGGGGTATGATGCAGAGCTCCTTGGAGAATACAAATTGAAGGAGTAAGTAAAATGTAAGATTCCGCCGTTTCCTGCCAAGGAGGAAAATGGTTTAATTAGCATGTATGCATTTATTTGAATAAACAAAGAGGAAGAATAGAGAAAGAAATTCTTCATTTATATTCTTTTCTCTTTTAGAGTCGCTCAGTTCCCTGATGCTTCCAATCCATCCCATTTCTTACCACCTCTGGTTTCTTTTCAGTTAACGGTATACAATTCTTATTTGGCTAATGAAAGCTTTTTCTGGCAGGGCAAGGAAGCTTGACCTTTGCATGATAATGAAGGGAAAATCAGCTACTGGCTGACTGAATGTTTGGTGGTGTTCAATGACTGGCTGACCTGCAGCCCAATTTATGCAGGAGATAGCCAGAGTCAGTCACTGGAGAGGCAGATGTTTCGATGGACGAGTCCAAGATGGTGAGGCTTAACCCTCATCACAAGTTAGGACATAGCTGTGTGTTGAAACTTTGGGTGGGACCTGATTGAGATGACCCACCTTCCCAAGATAAAGACCTGCCCAGAAGATAGAGGAAATAGAATCAACATATACCAGTGTCGTATACAGTATAGGATGACTGCTAAATGTATAGCACCGTGGTGGCGAACCTATGGCACGCGTGCCACAGGTGGCACGCAGAGTCCTCTCTGTGGGCACGCACGCCGTAGCCCCACTCCTAGGCCTTCGGCTGGGTTTTATAAAACCTTTTCGCTTTAGGCTTCCGCCACCATGTGCAAAAAAAAAAAAAGGTTCAATCAATCAATTTCAACTTCCCGTGGGGAAAAAAAAGATCTCGCAAAGTTGGAATTGATTGATTGAACTTTTTAGTCCCACCGCAGCCACACCCACCCAATGGGCCATGCGCACCCAGCTGGCCACACCCACCCAATGGGCCACGCCCATCCGGCACTCAACGATACATGTGGGTTTTGGGTTGCAGTTTGGGCACTTGGTCTCTAAAAGGTTCGCCATCACTGGTATAGCACATATAGCAGGGGTGTCAAACTCAATTTCATTGAGGGCCGCATCAGCATTGCAGTTGCCCTCAGGGGGCCGGGTGGGTATGGCCTGGGTGGGCGTGGACTACTGGGTGGTTGTGGCTAGAGTGCGTATGGCCTACTGGGTGGGCGTGGCCAGCTCTACATCGTTCACATCAAGGGTACCTATGGGGGCCTGGGCAGGAGTGGGACAGATCGGAGGGTCTCTGGCAGAAGGAGGGTCTCTGGGCCAGGGCCAAGGCAGTGGGATCTGGCCCCCGGGCCTTGTGTTTGACATTTCTGACATATAGGATACAGAGGGCTGTAGGTTTGAAAGAGGGATGAAAGAATCCATCTGTGTTAGAATTGAACACCCCCCCCTCAACATAGGGGGAGGAATAGAGGGAAAGTAAGCAGTGGGGTACCACAAGGCTCCATCCTAGGCCCGCTACTCTTCAATCTCTTCGTAAATGATTTAGATGAGGGAATAGAAGGGAACTCATCAAATTTGAGGATGACACTAAGCTGGCAGGAATAGCCAACACCCCGGAAGACCAGCTCAGGATCCAAAAAGATCTTGACAGACTTGAACAATGGGCCCTATCCAGCAAAACGAAATTTAATGTGGAGAAAGGTTTTACACCTAGGCAGGAAAAACCAAAGGTAGAAGTACAGATTAGGCGAAACCTGGCTCAAAATCAGTAACTATGAGAGGGACCTTGGTGTCCTAGTGGACGATCACTTAAACATGAGCCAGCTGTTGGCGGCAGCAGCCAAAAAAGCTAATAGAATCCTTGGTTGTATAAACAGAGGCATAGAATCGAAATCACACCAAGTATTAGTGCCGCTTGATAAATCCTTTAGTAAGGCCACATCTGGTATACTATATGCAGTTTTGGTCACCACATTACAAAAAAAAAAAGATGTTGAGACTTTGGAAAAAGTACAAAGGTGAACAGCTAAGAAGATTCCACACCCAACTGCACCTTGATTCAGGTGACCCTGAGGGCGCAGATAAACCGCGAGGGGTGTGTGACTCTCAGGGAGAATGCTAACGACCAGATGATTGCAAAGAAATACATAATCTTTTCATCCCTTCCCATCCTATCAGAATCTATCCTTCTGTCCCCCCACCATCCAGTCTCTAGTGTCAATACCTATCCTTCTATCCTTCCACCAGACCTGATGAAGCTTCTTGGTGAGAAGTGAAACTTTTTCTTCTTCTTCCTCAAAGAAAAAAACAGTCCAGTTGCCTTTTGAAGGGGGGGGCAGGGGAAAGGACTGCTTGACATGTTCGCAGGTCCTCGAGATGATGGCTCTTCTGAACCATACACACCAGTTTCTCAGGTATGGTTTTGGACTAGGCCCATCCTGGCTGGCATCCGCCTTCTCCTGGTCAGGAGGAATTTAAAAAAATAAAATAAACTCACTTTCTGGTCCATGAGTATTTTAGATGAGCAAACAGTTCAAGTTGTGCTTACTTGTGGTTACAGCTCATACCCTGGTCCTGTCTGGAAATGATGTTTTTTGGAAGATGGATACTTCTTACTTTTACAGACTGCAAGGTATGGAATGAACGCCTCTCTATTTTATCTTCACCACGGCCATCTTGTGAGGTAAATTAGAACAGGGAATATCTACCTTCCCTCTGAAAAACTCTTTATCGTGAACGCCCTTGTCTCGCCTCATAGTGAGTTTCCTTCTCGGGTTCCCATTGCTAAATTGGTAAGAACAAGTACCTCAACTTACGGCCACAATTGAGCCCAAAATTTATGTTGCTAAAGGAGAAATTTGTCAAGTCAGTTTTGCCCGATTTTATGACTTTTCTTGCCACAGTTGTGAAGTGAATCGCTGCAGTGGTTAAATTAGTAACAGGGTTGTTAAGTGAATCTAGCTCCCTCCCCCCCATTGACTTTGCTTGTCAGAAAGTCGCAAAAGGGGATTGCGTGACCCTGGGACACTGTACCGATTCGAGAGGTTATTTTCAAATTGTTTTCTGAGAGTTGTGGAATTATACAGAAATTTCCTTACCTGGAAATCTCTCCAAGACCATATATATATACATATGTATATGTTAAATGTTTGTTAAACATTCAGAATACACTTGCTTAGTCCCAGACACGGGACAAATCTTATTTCCTGTTTCAGCCTAGCCCAAGGCCATCTACAGGCAGTAGCCACAGCAGTGGCAGCTCATATTTGTGTAAATTTTTTGGCTTGCTAACAAAGAATAAAGGGAGACTGATATCCATTTTAAACTTATTTGTTTTCATCAGTCAGCCATACTTTTCTGAGATTCGAACCTGGGCAGACTGCGTCTTAAGCAGTTGTTTTAACCCCTAGGCTATGTATATATGCATATATGGATAGATAGATAGATAGATAGATAGATAGATAGATAGATAGATAGATAGATAGATAGATAGATGATAGATTGAATCTAACACACACACACACACACACACACATGGGTTTAGAGTCCTTATATAGGGAACAGTATAAAAGCAGATGGCCTTAAGTTCTGCACAGTTCTGTGCTAATATGCTATACCAATACTTAGGATTGGAACTTCCTATAATAGTATTTTGGGGTGCGATGGCTCAGCAGTTAAAGACACTGAGTTTGTCAGCTGGAAAGCTGACAGCCCAGGTTCAAGATCCAAGCATCACACAATGGGTCGAACTCCCATTCCTCGCCCACCTAGCAGTTGAAAAGCATACAAATGCGATTAGATAAATAGGTACCACTTTGGTGGGAAGTCAACATTGTTCCATGTGCCTCAGTGTATAGTCATGCTGGACACATGATCATGGAAATATCTTCAGAAAACACCAAGGAATGGAGATGAGCACCGTGCCCTAGAGTTGGCCGTGACTGGACAGGAGAAACTTTCCCCTTTTTTATAATAATATTTTATTTGGATTAAGTTTAGTAACTAGTGCTTAATTATTGTTAGATTCCTCTACACTTATTGTTTTTCTCTTATACACACGTGCATACATATAGGAGGGTGCAACGTTTCTTTTATTCAGTATCTTCCTTGTATTTGGCCCCAGGGCTGTAAATCAATAAATTTGAATTTGGCCTGCTCTTGTAGAGATTGCATGACTTGCTTCTTCTTCAAAGAACAAACCACACACACCCCAAGCGGCATTATTACAAAGTCAGCTTATTGCCCCCAACAATCTGGGTCCTCATTTTACCTATCTGGGAAGGATGGAAGGCTGAGTCAACCTTGAGCCTGATGGGCTCCATCCCGCTCTGGGTTCCCCAGGCCCGCTGGCAGAACCAGGTCTTCAGTGCCTTTGGAAAGAGTGTCAGGAAGGGAGCCAGGCTAATCTCTGGGGGAATGATGTTCCAGAGAGAGGGAGCCACCACAGAGAAGGCTCTTCTTCTGGGTCCTGCGGGATGTATCTCTTAAGGGGACAGGACCCACAACATTCCTTGTCTCCCTGCTCTGATGGGTTGAGTAGATGTGACTGGCAAGAGATGATCCCTCAGATAACCTGGTCCCAAGCCATGAAGGGCTTTAAATGGGACAACCAGCACCTTGAATTGCACCCGCAAGCAGATCGGCAACCAATGCAGCTCCCCGTGTGAGAAGTGTCACACGTGCATACCGAAGTCTGCCCCAAACCATGTGGGCTGCTGCATTTTGTACCCACGGGAGCTTCGAGACGCTCTTCAGGGGGAGCCCCATGTAGAGCGTGTTGCAAAAGTCAAGATGGGAGGTGACTAAGGCATGAGTGACCATGAGTAGGGATTGTTGGTTCAGGGAAGGGCACAAAGGCCCGCTTGGGCAGGGCTGCCATCCGCTCTTTGAGCAGGAGCCACAAGTCCAGGAGAGCCCTCAGAGGACGCACAGGGTTGTTTGGGGCAGTGCCACCCCATCCAAGACCAAAGGTGGCAATTCTCCCATGAGCCAAAGAACCCCAAACCCAGAACCACCCGTTGCTCCCCATCCAGTCCCTGACAGCCTTTAGTTTTGCCTTAGTTCACTTGAGGTTTATATTGCTTCCCTCCGGGAGGAACTCAAAGGCTGACTTTTAAAAAAAGCCTTTAAAACACAGACTTTTTAGGAGGCAGCTTTTAATTATGGGTGATAAATTAATTTTGAATTTTAGTAGCTTTGTTGTTAACCTGGATTTACGTTTTTATCGAAAGCTGCTTGGCTGCATAATAGGTTTCATGATTACACATGAACAAATCTGCTTTATTGAATGGAAAATGATAAGGAGCCTCGTTCGGGGCTCTTGAAATAAGTCCACTGCAATTAAACCAGGGAGCTGATCCATGTTAGATGATCATGATGATGATAATAATCGTTTACATTTTATGGGAGTTCACATTTCACATACAAACGGACGGCTCTCTAGAAAACAATGAGCTAGATATAATAATAGAAAGAGTAATTTTTGTACTTTTTTGTTTTTTTGAAAGAGTAATTTTTAAAATGCCCAGGGAATAGCAGAATCCAAAACAATAACAGCTGGAATAAATTTCAAAATATAGAGATTTAATGACCAAAAGGGGTAGTTTATGGGAAAGGTCTAGTAGAGCCATCCCTGTAGTTATTGGTAGATTGAGTTGAATAACAAGCAGATTAAACAAATATTTGCTAGTTAGCTAGCTAGCTAGCTAGACAGATAGACAGATAGATTATATAGGATAGGTAGGTAGATGGATAGGTAGATATATGATATATAGACAGATGCCATAGATAGGTAGGTAGGTAGGTAGATAGATGGGTGGACGGACAGACGGACAGACAGACAGACAGACATAGAGATGGATGGATAGATGGATAGATAGACAGACAGACAGACATAGAGGGGACTCACTGGAGTCTTCTCCAGCATCATAGTTCACTTTATTATAAAGCCACATTAACAGAATCTTGCAAATCTGAAAGTGCAACTTTCCTATCTTCTTAATCTCTGAGAAATTAGGGAAGGTCTCTTTTGAGCCTTTGCCTGCTACCCAGTGGCAGACTATGCATTTAATCTGCCCATTCCCTAAGGAACATCTCCGGATGCAACCTCCTACGTACCATTTCCATAGCACAGATACTTAGACTCTAAATCTTCTAGTGATTGGCTTGGAGCCACTTGATTTAGGAGATTCCAGAATGCTCTTCTGGTACTTGACATTTGGGGAATCCATATTATTGAGCTGCCATCGTCAGGACAAGCAACCAACCACAGTCTTCCTTGTCTTGTCATTCATCACCTTGTCAGTGCTACAAATTAACATAACTCTCATCTGTACAAGATCTGTCTATAAATCGGGCGTCCTCAGATTGAACTAGCCATAAATAATAAACTCATTTTGGACTATAACAAAACAACGACAGGAGGAGAGCTACTGATGTTTGAATAGTAAGAAACCCAGATTTCAGATGGCTAGTCTCATGAAGTCAGTATAAGACGTGTTGACTTAAAACATATCCCCTTGGGTAGCGTGTTTGCGGCTTTGTGTATGCTTGTATGTTGTGTCTGTTGAAGCAGTGGTTTTGTTAATATTTAATAGACATGAGCCAGCTTTGTCTCTCGGTGAGGAAAAAAAATGCAGAGAAGAGCAACAAAGATAATAAGGGGTCTGGAGGCTAAATCATATGACGAATGATTGAGGGAACTAGCTATGTCTAGTCTAACGAAGAGAAGGACTAGGGGTGACATTGATAGCATCTTCTAGTACTTGAGGGGCTCTCAGAGAGAAGAAAGGGTTGACTTAGTCTCCAAAGTATCTAAGGGCAGAAGAAGAAGTAATGGGCAGAAGATCATTAAAGAGAGATCCAACCTAGAACTAAGGAGAAATTTCCTGATAGCGAGAACAATAAACCAGTGGAAGGGCTTGCCTCCAGAAGTTGTGGATGCTCCATCACTGAAGGCTTTCAAGAAGAGACTGGACAGCCACTTGTCCAGAATGGTAAGGTCTCCTGCTTGAGCATGGGGTTGGACTAGAAGACTTACAAGGTCCCTTCCAACCCTATTATTCCATGTTCTACACAGACATGTGTACATTCATAAATAAATGTGTGACTCTTTTCAGGAGTTCAGTGTCTAAGGAGATTCTCAGTCATCCAGGTGATGGTTGTAAAAGCCCCATTGGGACTTTTTGGGAGTTGCGCACGGTGACTGGCTTATCAAGCTTTAAAAAGGAATTGATAAATTTTGTTCAAGGGATGGGACTCCGACAAGAATGAAATGGTGTCTCCACAACACGGAGGAAGTTGATCTTGGAAGATGCTGATTTTCACTGAATTGATGGAAGACTCAAGGATTGGATGACTGGTTTGGGAATTAGGCTGCAGGAAGAGATGGATTCTGGACAAGACGGTCTTTCTGCCTTTTGACAAAAGAGCCAGGAGTTGGAAGGAAACCACCAACACCATCATTAGCAATAGGACAATTTGGAATCCTACCAGGCTATAAAAAAGCGTGTACTCACTTTTGCTTGTTAGCTTGACTCGTGGGGTGGGGTGGGGGCAAAATAAACATAGACGTGTGTGCTGGGTCTGGAGATGGAGAGGTGCTATTCATCTCCTGTAAAGAAAGAGGCCCATTCAAGATGCCCTTGGAGTTGAACTTTGCTTCTATGAAGAGAAGCTTTGTTGCTAGCTTAGAGGTATTTATTTTCTGAGAAGCGAGCCGGCCAGCTCCGTCTGCTGCACAGTACCCTCCCACCCCACCCCGCCAGGGGCTCCCTCCGAAGGAAGCCCTCCTCGTTTTCAGAAATGAGGCTGTAGAACACCCCAAGCAGAAGCAGCTTCTGAAAAGACCCGGAGACGCCAACTTAAAAGCCGGGTTCCGAAAATGGGAGGACAGAGTAACTGATCAGCAAGGGCTTTGCTAGCAGACGAGAATAATACAGAATCAACAAAGAATGTCGAGCAACAGGATTGAGAGGGGCTGTGGAAGGGATTGCAGATTTTCACCCCTAATAATCCAGAGGTGGCTTTAGAGCAGGGTTTCCTCACCCTTGGCAGCTTTAAGATGTGTGGACTTCAACTACTGTAACTCCCAGAATCCCCCTGCTTGAGACACTTTAAACACTACTTTAGAACTAAGAAAAAAGCTTGAAGCTCCCACAGACCACAGGTTGCTCATTCCTGCCGTAGAAGACTTGTTTTCGGGAAAAGGGGGTGAAGAAGCTCCATAATAAACATGTCAAAAAAACAAACATAATTTCAGGACATCTTTTCAAACTCCAGCTTGGAGGTGGAGGGGAAGAAAAATCGGGCCATAACCCAGAAGCCAAAAATTGGGTGGCCCACTCAGAGGATTCTTCCTTTAGCATCTTTTCCCAAAGCTTAAAGCGTGTCATGCCTTTTTGAATTGTATCCATTACCTGAAACAGCAGCAGCTTTGTATGAGGACAAAATACCGATATTGGAAAGCCTTCCTTCCTTCCTTCCTTCCTTCCTTCCTTCCTTCCTTCCTTCCTTCCTTCCTTCCTTCCTTCCTTCCTTCCTTCCCTTCCTTTCCTTCCTTCCTTCCCTCCCTCCCTCCCTCCCTTTCTCTCTCTCCTTCTCTCTCTCTGTCTCTCTGTCTCTCCTTTCTCTTCCTGCCTTGGTGGCAGACATATCCAGCACATCTTCCTCCTCCTATTTTTCCCACAACGACAACCCTGTGAGGTAGGTTGGGCTAAGAGAGAGGGACTGGCCCAAAGTCACCCAGCTGGCTTTCATGGCTAAGGCGAGACTAGAATTCACAATCTGCCACTTTCCGGCCTCATCCCCCACAATAGAATAAACAAAAGAAAAGCTTTCTCTTCCTACTTTTGAAGGAAAACATCGCTCAGGTTGGACTTATTTATTCAGGTTGATGGAAAACCACGATCCTGGGAGGGCGGGGTGGCGGTGGAATAATTTGGAGAAGCACTTTTTTGGAAACCGAGAATAAGGTAATCGGCCAGTGGATTTATCCTCTGTTTGAACTGAAGGAAGCACATTTATTTTTGTTAAGAGGGAGAGGCAAAAAAGCAATGAGATGGGTCTTTCCTCCTTCCCCCCCACCCCCACCCCCCAAAATCAAAGCCTGCAAGTTGCCTTCTCCAGCTGTCGGTCACCCCCCCCCACACACACACCTACCCGGGTTATTGAAAGCAACAATTCTCTTTATGCGGGTGATAATTAGAACTCCTATTAACATGGAAAGCGGCCAACGTGTCACTAATGTTCTGGATGGCCTGGCATTCATAAAGCCCAGCGAAGGCTCTCCTCAAGGCTGAGACCTTGAGAGGAGCAGATGGCACATAGGAAACCTGGCCTTGCATTAGCATGAGAATAGCACGCGTGTGTGTATATGTGTGTGTTTGTGTGAGGGGGGCCCATTTCCTTAAGGCCACATGTTCTGTGGTCTTCTGCAGCCTTTTCTCTGTGGGCCTCAAGGAAGAGAAGAGTGTTTGGAATTTAATTTGGAATGGCTGCCCGTCTTTGCCTTATCATGCTTCCCTTTGCTTGGTGCAAATGGGTCCCTCGTTTAAAAAGTGTGTGTGTGTGCGCGTGCGTGTGTGAAAGAGAATCCATGATTCCCTTTGGAGAGAGTGGATGCAATTTCCTTTAGAGTCGAGGACAAAGAGAGACAGGAGAGGTGGTTTAAGAAAGACTTTCCAGAATATAGTTGGAAGGGACCTTGAAGGTCTTCTAATCCAACCCCCAGCTCACGCAGGAGAGCCTAGATCATTTCAGATAAATGTTTGTTTGTCCAGTCTCTTCTTGAAAACCTCCAGTGATGGAGCACCCACAACTTCTGAAGACAAGCTTTTACACTGATTAATTTGTCTCGCTATCAGGAAATTTCTCCTTATTTCTTTTTTTATTATTGAAAAGTTTTACAGTACATTTTTAAATACAAAACCCCTCCCCCCCCCTCCCCTCTCCCCAAACCTCCCCAACTCTCCCCTCCCCTCCCCCCCTCCCCGACTTCCCAGAGCTAAATACAGGGTATAAAAATACAAACAAACATAATCTAAAATATGCAAACAACAATAAAATATTAAATTCTATCACACTTTAACTCTTAATAAAATAACTACAAGCTAGTTATACATCATATAAATCCACTACTTATTCAAATGCTAAGTGAAACTTTTTAGTCCCACATTTATTCTGGATATAATCAATCCATCTTCTCCACTTGGATGTGAGGGCGATCTGGCTGCGACATCTGTCACCCCATTGATCGCCCCATTGATCACCAGGGTTGAAATTTCTCCTTATTTCTAAGTTGGATCTCTCTTTAATGATCTTCCCCCTGTTACCTCTTGTCCTGCTCTCAGTTGCTTTGGAGAATAGGGTGACCCCCCCTCTTCTCTGTGACAGTCCCTCAAATGTTAGAAGACTGCTACTATGTCACCCCTACTCTTTGTTAGACTAGACATACCCAGTTCCTGCAACCATTCATCGTACAATTTAGCTTCTAGTCCAGGGGTTTTCAAACTTGGCCCTTTTATGACTTGTGGACTTCAACTCCCAGAATTCCTCAGCCAGCGTGCCTGGCTGAGGAATTCTGGGAGTTGATGTCCACAAGTCATAAAAGGGCCATGTTTGAAGACCCCTGCTCTAGTCCCACAATCATTTTTCTTAGAATGACAATTCTGTAAGAGAAGGAGGATCTCAAAAATCACCAGTGGAGCTACTGGTGGTTGAGGGGGAACGACAACCAGAATCTCCTCGCCCTGTTTATAATCTCCTTCAGATTTTGCAAGGATCTTTTGTGAACTTTTGCGAATTTTATGCAGAATTGACTTGGGAAGCCGGTGTGTGGTGTAGTTGGTTCACATGGTGTAGTAAGATGGAGGGTTTGTTGTCACTGTGTGTTGGGGGGTGGGAGCACAAAGGGAGGCTCAGCTAATCTCAATGTACACATAGTCGTACTTTGACAATAAAGGTTCAGTATTCATTATTCATTTGTGGCCTCATTCACTTCACATGTTTGACTGTAATTATATTCCGGAAAAATGTTGACGATTGGAAAAACTATAGCAGTGTTTCTCAACTTTGCCAACTTCAAGACAGGTGGGCTTCAATTCCCAGAATTCTCCAGCCAGCCTGTGTCCTCTGGGAGTTAAAGTTGGCCAAGGTTGAGAAACCCTGCCCTGTTGTGTATTCCTTGGCAAGTGGGATGCCATGTTTTCCCATCTCCCTGTCGGTTGAACGTTGCTTTGTGGCAGGCAGTACGCAATACAATGGAGGACAATGGAAGCTATTTTAATGTGTGATTTATAATACAGACGCACAATATGTGAGGGAGAAATTCATATTCAAGGTCAGGGATAATGGATTTCCAGTGCCATCCTTTGTCTTTGTTTTAGTCTGCAAAGGCATCTACCACAAAACAGCACCTAAGCCATGGGGCAGGTGTTAGTTGAAGGGCTGAGTTCTTTTAACCCCCTGAATTTTGTGAAAGTTCAAGGTGAAATCTATTGTCTGCCCTCTCTTCTCTTGCATGGCCACAAGAGCCTCGTTGAGTAATTGGCTTCCACGGTTTGGTCTGATGGTTGGAACCTTCTATCTTCTGCCTTTCAACGTTGACAACAGTGGGGAGAAATGTATTCAGTGCCTGGTTCTCATTTTCTGAGTAATATCCCCGAAGAGGAACGGGGTTGTGCTCCAAATTTCATGGCTATCCCAACATTTGTGACAAAATTCTTTTTAAAGAAAAGCGGGGAGGGAGAGTTGTCTACCAATTCCTAATGGACATAACATTGGATAAAATGAAAAAGGGATGAGAATCTACAGCAGGGGTCTTCAAACTTGGCCCTTTCATGACTTGTGGACTTCAACTCCCAGAATTCCTCAGCCAGCGTGCATATGTTGCTAAGTTTTGAAAAAATCCAATGGTACCATTTTTTTAACAGACTTAGGGGTAACTGATTCCTCTTCAGGCATACATTAAATATCTTTCTTTTTCACTTCCATTATTAAATGATCATTGTGCTATCTGTTTATTTTATTACCACAGCATTGACGTCTAGCCTGCAGCCAGCCTCTTTCATCCAGGGGAATGATTAATTGCCAGACAAAGATAAGAATAAGATACCAGCAACAATATATATATATATATATATATATATATATATATATATATATATATATATATATATATATATATATATATATATATATATATATATATATATACACATATATACATATATATATACATACATATACACACACATATACATATATGACAAATGATTTTCAATAGCGCGTTATGCTTATTTCCCCTTTGGGAAATAATATAATGTTTCCATTTTTAAAAAATGAATATAAGTCTTCCCTCCCCCTCCACCACCCTCCCAGTTGTATTGCTAGTGTTTAATATGATTAATTTTGTTCAGGTAGTCCTAGAAATGGTCAATTAGTGAGCATTCAAATTTACAACGGACTCACGGTGAAGCTACACGGAGTTTTGAAGTTTTGACAGCGGGGTCTCTTCCCCCAGTGGTCATGTGTGCTTGGCAACCAGCCTGCATTTACACCTGTTTGTAGCTTCCTGTAGTCACGTGATTGGGTTTTATGACCCATTTTACAATGGGTTTTTTGGACGCGTTTTAGGATGCGTTTTGTCAAAAACTAGCGCTTACTTCCATTTTTCATCAAAAACAGCCTGTAAAGAATCATTGGTCCGCTTAACTAGACCAGGGGTCCCCAACCCCCGGTCTGTGGATCAGTACCGGGCCACAGCATGCCAGCAACTGGTCCGCACAAACAAGGAAAGCCCCATCTGCGGGATGCAGGCAACACACAAAACCACGCCTCCTCTGGTCCGTGGAAAAACCTCTCTCCACAGAACCGGTCCCTTGTGCCTAAAAGGTTGGGGGTCTCTGAACTAGACCATGCCACAAAAGAGGCCATAAAATTGGGTGACCAGATTTACAACCATCACAACTTAGGAATGTGAGGGGCAGGTTCCATTACGGTCTTAACGCAACGGCTGCTTCTAGAAATAGAGGTGCTTGCAAGTGAAATGCAGGAAACTTCCAACAGAGTGAGAAACAGGCTTATCAACTGTGTCCATGCAGCCTGCTTAACCTGGTCAGCGAAAGACTTGGTGGCATTTGCACAGTTGGATAATCTTGGTTAATTATAGGTGCCAATCCAAAAAGTGGTTTAATTCACTGAGCACCTATAAAGAATGGTTGCTGGAATTGGGCATGTCTAATTTAATGAAGAGAAGGACCGGGGATGACATGATAGCAGTCTTCCAATATCTCAGGGGCTGCCACAAAGAAGAGGGAGTCAAGCTATTCTCCAAAGCACCTGAAGGCAGGACAAGAAGCAACGGATGGAAACTAGTCAAGGAGAGAAGCAACCTAGAACTAAGGAGAAACTTCCTGACAGAACAACTAACCAGTGGAACAAGCTGCCTCTAGAAGCTGTGAATGCTCCAACACTGGAAGTTTTTAAGAAGAGACTGGACAGCCATTTGTCCGAAATGGTATAGGGTTTCCTGCCTGAGCAGGGAGTTGGACTAGATGACCTCCAAGGTCCCTTGCAATTCTGTTATTTATTCTCTTTTCTCAATGTTCATCCGTTCCCAACAGGCTTCAGCCAGTTTGTCCAGACCAAGAAGCTAAGCAGGCTCGCCTCTGACTAACATTTGGATGGGAGACTTGCTGAGGGCTTCTGGGTCTTAAAGATAAGCTGGGATCTTATTCACTTAGAAAACAGTTGCGATGTGGAAATTGATTTCGTTCTGCTTAAACTCATTTGGCTGTCTTAGCAGTCCAATCTCTTGAGCTCTCAGAAAGAAGAAAAGCAAGCCACCCAGCGGTGCTTCCTCAGGCTATTTTTGATTAGCAATGCATACCTTTAATTAGGAAAAGGCAGAAGTATAGGATGGGGAACTAACTGGATTGGGAAGAATGCTAGTGAAAAGGATCCTTCATCAGGCCTTGAATGTTAGCCAGAAGGATGATGGGGCAGCCATAAAGGCAAAGACAGGTTTAGGAAGCCTCGATGGAATCATGTTTTCCAAGACATGGGAAGAATTCGTGGTATCCTTCTGTACTGGCCAAACTTTGCCCCAAGGGCTGCATCCATTTTGAGTGGCCAGAAGGACACAAACCTGAACAAACTTTCAGGGGGGGCATTTAGAAAGTGAATTATGTCCTTTGAACTTCTGCAACGGTAAGGAATTACAGGCTGTCCTCGAATTATAACCTCAACTGAGCCCAAAATTTCTGTGGCGAAGCAAGACAATTGTGAGGTAAAATGGTCTCCATTTTACGACTTTTCTTGTCCCTGTTGTTGAGTGAATCACCACAGTTAAGTCAATAGCACGATTGTTAAGTGAGTCTGGCTCAGCGCCCCCCCCCCCTTTACTTTGCTTGTCAGAAGGTCGCAAAAGTGGATCACGTGACCCCGGGACACAGCAGTCATCACAAATATGAACCAGTTGCTAAGCATCTTGAGTTTTGATCACATGACCACCTGGATGCTGCAACAGGCAACAGTCGTAAATGTGAAAAATGGTCATAACTCCACTTTTCCAGTGCCATTGTAACTTCTTAAAAAAGGTAAAGGTTCCTCCGCACATGCGTGCTAGTCGTTTCCGACTCTAGGGGCCGGTGCTCATCTCCGTTTCAAAGCCGAAGAGCCAGCGCTTGTCCGAGGACGTCTCCGTGGTCATGTGGCCGGCATGACTAGACGCCAGAGGCGCACGGAACGCTGTTACCTTCCTACCGTAGTGGTCCCTATTTTTCTACTTGCATTTTTACGTGCTTTCGAACTGCTAGGTTGGCAGAAGCTGGGACGAGTAACAGGCGCTCACTCTGTTACGCGGCACTCGGGATTCGACCTGCCAAACTGCCGACCTTCTGATCGACAAGCTCAGCGTCCTAACCCACTGAGCCACTAAATAAATAGTTGTAAGATGAGGTCTATCTAATTGTGTCTCATCTTGTAACCCCACCAGTCCCATGTTCTTTCTGCCCTGCTGACTCTGGATACCTGGAGCTCTGGCCAAGTGAAGCTGGGGAAGTGCTGCAGCTCTAGCAAGAATTGGCGCCTTCTGGTTGAACTTTAGGAAAAGCTTTCTAATGTAAAAGTGGCATTTGTTTTTCCTTTAAATTTTATTAAAAACTTTGAAAAGAAATGAAAAACGAATATGAAGAATGGAAAGAAAGGAGAGAGAGAGAGAGAGAAGAAAAAGCGCATAAGGAAAAGATAAATAGAAGCTTCTGATTTTCTTTGCAGCAAATACAAGCATGACGACAAAATTATCTCTTGCTCTGTTACAAAAAAAGAAAGAAAAAGAAATGCTCTCTGTTTTCTATCATCTAGGGTTTTTTTTCCTCCTCCTCATCAAAAACCACAAATCATACATTTGTATTTTTCTGTTTCCTGCAAAAAATATACAAGGGGTTTTCAAGTCAGCCATGAATGGAGATATTGTCTATTCTCTTTATCAGGGAAGTAAATTGAACCATTTCTGTGATTACCATAATCTTCGCCATCCATTAATATAAAAGCAGTTTGGAAAGGCAGGGAATTAAATAAAAAGATGGTAGGAGAGTTCCTCACTCAGAGGCTAGAGAGTCCTCCAGGATTTAACTTGGATTCCTGCTCTTTTTATGAGGTTTAATTCACGGGCAAAATGGGTTTCTCCAGCTTTGTAAGAAGACAAAGTGAGATTGAACATCAATAAACCATAGCAGGATCCAATGGTTCTGGGCACTTTTTATGCAGATCCCAATTTTTCCTTTTGGGATAAGGCTGTGAAGAAGACCATAGAAGTAATAGATTAAACAGATTACTTTTAGTTGAGTTTAGGATCTAGGAACAGTAGGGGTTGACCACAGTTGATGAGCTGGGATGGGGCTGGGATGATTGTCCTTCTCAATCTCTCAGAGTCTTTGGATAATCTCAATCATGTTATTGTTTTGGACCAGCCACAAAGTTTGAGCGTGGGAGATATAGGTCCAAATAATAAATAAAATAGCTTTGGTCTAATCTGATACAGATATTGGAAATGGATTTCAGTCCAAAAAGAAATATTAACCATTTCTAGAACACCATTTCTGCAAACATTTGGTAGAACATTTTGAGTGAATGCTGACAACGTATTTAATACCCGTTCTGAATTAACAAAAGGAAACTTCTGTATTCATCTAACCTGCTGCGCCCTGGCCAATAACCTCTGTACAGAGTACAGAGGTAGCCTTAACAAAGAAATTCAACAGCTGTTAAGCAAACACCAGCTTAAACCCAGAAGGTTAAGAGTGAGTGAGAAAGAAACTAAAGATTGACCAGCTTTGATTCATCATGGTATCATCATGGTATAAGAGGAGAAAGAGAAACTATTTGTTATGTCAGGCTTTCAGTTTTCTGCTATATCATGCAACAATAAAAATGAGTTCCAGTGGTCTTCATGTAGTCTGCGTCCTGATGGAGCAGACATCTGATTGCTCAGGATGATGGCTGGTATTTCTACATACAGAATGCTGAATTGCAAACAACTTAGCCAGATAGTAGTCGACATAGGTGTATTGTAACCCAACCATACTGTATGTCAACTGTTACTTAATTCAGTATGTGAAGCTCTGCTACTTAAGTGTGCGTGGCAGTTTGCCAGATGTTCACACTGAAGTTAATCCTAGTTTGTTCAGTGGGACACTGGATAAACATGTATGGGATCGAGGCCTTGCAGATTTTGGTGCCTACAGGCACTGGCCATGGTGCTGAATTCAGAAATTTTCATTCCTGCCAGCGATCTGTTGGATAGGTGTGACTTGGATACAAGTACAAATTGCTCCTGTTTGATCTCATTGCCTGGCCCAAGGCCTGGGGCTAAAAGTAAAGTCTTCTTCAGATTGCTGTTGATTCCTCTTTATTATATGGACCTCTCTGCACTCTTTTCTCGGCAAAAATATAGAAGTAGCTAATTGTTAAGAGTTTTACAGCTTTCCAGCGCAAAAATAAGCCCCCCCCAAAATAAACACACATTCAAAATGAGCAGGAGGCATAGTTTAGAAAAACTTTATCTATAAAATATATATAAACATGATACATACAGTTTCATTCAGCTCTGAGGAACATCAACAACCCGTAACTTGGAGATCAGAAAAAACATAAGAGAAGACTAAGACACGCCCAGACCTAGGCTGGATCACATGCCTCACACAGCCAATACTGTGTCTTAATCAAAATCCAGTTCTCATTGGCTGGTTTGTTGCTATGGCTATTCCAGTTGATAAAATTTCTTACACTAATCATGACTTCCTTCCAGAAGACGTTTCTGTTTTACTAGCTGACAACTCTGGGTGTTTGTGATGTCCTTCCGTCTTAATACTGATCAAACTATTCTAGACCTGAATAGCTTTTCGAATAGCTTTACCAAAGAGTAAAGATGTAACATTTCTGAATACATATATTTTTTTCTCAAATTATTCTCTGCTTTAGTAATAACCTCTGGAAGGCAGTAATCATACAGCAAGTGGAGACTAGAGATAGATTGCCAAGAAGGTCGTACTTCATACATCTGTGAATCTCCATTGACGCAGGGTCTTGGCTGCCAGGTTTACGTCCAATGGGGTAAAAATACTCTCCCTTCTATAATTTAAAAACTGAACAGTTGGGAAAATTGAAAATATTTACCATGTTGCTTTGTTTGCTTGCTTTTGGGGATTTATAGATAAACACTTTCCATTCAGGAGTAAAGGATCAGGACCAAATGTGAAGTTGCAGTTCAGAAGATTTATTTCTCAAGCCTATACGCAAGAATCTAGTCAACTAAGGTTCGGTACTAAACTGACTCCAAATAAGGGTTAACAGAATTCAAGTAGGGTTGGACTTGGACCATTTGCAGGAATGTAATGATTCTAGGCTGATGACTCGCTTAACTCTCTCCCCCATCTCTGCCTGCTCTTTTTGTACAGTATCCACCTCCTGGATCTTTACAGCCCAGTAGAAGACAGAAATAAATTTACCTAACACTAAATTAGGAGGAAGGACCGAATATTTCGTTTTCTTTTCAAAATAAACATTGGGGCCCCAGAGGAGGAGAAATTTTTTCTCTTCTTTTATTGTTCTGTTGCATCCTTTTACACTAATTGAAACTATCTGGTACTGCAGATAGTCTTCCTTTTCTATTTCATCAGCTTTAGAAACCATTTGGGGGAATAAAACTGGGAAGGAATAATTGAACATTCTTCTTTCTCATTCACGGCTTACTTTAAAACCATTAAGCAATAGTTCACAATCTGCTTTATTCTAATTTTTCAGGGTCTTTGGGGGGGGGGGGAAATGAGATTAGAAAATGGAATCTTTTTTTTCTCTCCCCCCCCCTTCCCATTTTCCCTAACCTTCTTATCTATACCTGGGTAAAAGTATTCTCAGAATCTGGGAAGAAAAGGTGATGGTTTAAAACATGGCAAATGAGGAACAGATGGTTATTTCAGCCTTATCTATTAAGTATGGCTTCTGTCTGCTACAAAATTGATGAGAAATAAACTCAAGCAATTCGCAGAGTCCCAACTTTAATGTAGCTTTAGTAAGTGAGGATTGGAAGATACTTATCTGTTTCCAAGACCCAGCAAACATACCCTATAATTTGATGGATGAGTTGTTTGCTGCTCTTGTTCAGTTACCAAGTTGTGTCAAACTGTTGATGACCCCCATGGACCCTAGCACCTCAGGCCCCCCATCCTCCACTGTCTCCCAGAGTTTGCCCAAATTCATGTTCATTGTGTTGATGACGCTATTTAACCATCTCATCTTCTGCCATCCCCTTCTCCTTTTGCCTTCAGTTTTTCCCAACATCGTGGTCTTCTCCAGTGAGTCTTCTCTTATCCTTAGGGAGAAAGTATTTGAGCTTCAGCTTCAGTTATCTGTCCTTCTAAAATACAGTCAGGGTTGACTTCCCTTAGGATTGATTGATTGGATCTCCTTGCAGTCCAAGGGACTCTCTAGAGATTTGGTGTAAATCTTGGTTTTTGAGCTGCCTGCTGCTTTTAGTAGACTGACAAGCTAGGAGAAAAAAAAACTAACCCTGAAGAAGCTAAATAGGTTTGGGGCAGTCCACAAGCAGAAGAGAACCCTGGAAATTAGGTCAGGTTATTCCTCTACTCTTCATGGGGAATTTTGCAAAGGAGGCAGTCACTCCAGAGAGCAGTGAAAAGGAGAAAGGATATTATCTGCCAAAAACCTCAATAGTTTTGTAAATCTGTAGGGAGTTTCACTTCTGAAAGTAAATGTTGGTGCTACCTGAGATAAAAATGGCTTTCCTCTCCTTTCCTTGAATTGCTACATTGTGTCATACATAAATGAAAAACTAGAAAAATAAAAAGATCCCTTGGACCACCGTGTTGACAACAATATTTCTGCCTTTTTCTCCTCCATGGATTTTTAATTTTAAAAACTCTCTAGAAAAATCCCTCTAAGGCAAGAAAACAACAACATAACAGAGTTGGAAGGGACCTTGGAGGTCTTCTAGTCCAACCCCCTGCTCAGACAGGAGACCCTATACCAGGGGTAGGCAACCTCGGCTCTTTTATGACTCATGGACTTCAACTCCCAGAATTCCTGAGTCAGAATTCTGGGAGTTGAAGTCCATGAGTCATAAAAGAGCCGAGGTTGCCTACCCCTGCCCTAGACCATTCTGGACAAATGGTTGTCCAGTCCCTTCTTAAAGGGATGGAGCACCCACAACTTCTGAAGGCAACTTCTATTCCACTGGTTAATTGTTCTGTCAGAAAGTTTCTTAGTTCTAGGTTGCATCTCACCTTGATTAGTTTCCACCCACTGCTTTTTTGTGTTACCTTCTGGTGCTTTTGAAAATAGGTTGAGCCCCTCTTCTTTGTGGCAGCCCCTCAAATATTGGAACAGTGCCATCATGTCCTTCTTTTCACTAAACTAGACATACCCAGTGCCTGCAACCATTCTTCCGATGTTTCAGCCTCCAGCCCATTAATCATCTTTGCCTCTCTTCTCTGCACACTTTCCAGAGTCTCAGCGTCTATATATATATATATTTTGTGGTGCCAAAACTGGATGCAGCATTTCACGTATGGTCTTACCAAGGCATTATAAAGCGGTGGTCTCACTTCTTGTGATCTTGATTCTGTCCCTCTGTTAATACAGCCTAGGATTGTATCGGCAGAGATGGCAGCGCACAAATCTAATGAATAAAATAATTAAAAATATAATAAAATTTCCCCTGGAGATCATTTATTTTACCACGGGAAGTTTACAGTATATTAATTTTAGGCTATCGCAGTAATTCCTCCTTTGCAATTGTCGTTTCTCTAATGAGGAGCTAGGAAAGGTTTTCTGTCCAGTGTGCTGAAGTTTGATTAAGGGAAACCCTTTGCACGGGACCTAATGAAGAGTCTCCCTTGTAGCTAGCTGCACAGGAGATTATGCTGTCTGTTGCTGCTGCCCCATTGCTAAATTGGTACAAATGGAGAGATTGCTCTTGGAAACCTGATTTTATTTTTCTTTTATAGAAGAGAATTGAAAGATTCGAAGCAAAAAAAAAAAAGACTTGATGGTTCTCTTATGGCTTGCCTCTTGTGTTTGCATGCATCTGTGTGTGTGTGGGTGTGTTTGTGTGTGTAGAAAGAAAGGGAGGGATGTGTAACAGCAAACAAGCTAAGAGAAATCCAAAGGAAATTTTCAAGCGTTCTCAGAATAAGCCAGCAAAACAAAGGTCTCTGTTTGCAGGGGAAGTAGAACACTTGAGAAATTTTTAAAGCAGATCTAGGCAGGACATTAATTACGACTCACTGGGAAAGAAGCCAATATCCTCATAAAATGGGGTCACTTCCTGCATTTTATAGGCAGAGAAGTCCATTTTGCTGAGGAAAGATTGAGTTAGTTTCCTGAGCGAGTGAGGATGCCAAGCACAATGCACCCTGCTCACCCCTATAAGCATGCTTGGAATCAATATCATAATAAAATGACTCTCTTGAAACGGAGCTTTACAGGCTATTAACCTGCTTAGATAAAGAAGGGGGGTGGGTGGCAGATTGATTTGAACTAAACCTGTATTGAATCCCACAGAAATGAAGGCTTCCACGGGGTCAACCCCAGCGGTTGATGTTTGAGTTATTAGCGGGAACTTTTCTCTGGTTTTCCTGGGTGATCCTTTCAGCGTTTAATTTCTGCAGTTTGTCTGGTGACCCCCTGCTGTGGGTGGTTTGCTTTAATGGAGCTGATTGTGTGAACACAGCCACGTGGTTTGTTAATGGTGCCTTCGAATTTAGCGCATTGTAAAGCACATATATTTATCCCTATACTGGTAATCCTCCACTTAACAGCCATTTATATAGCATTTGAAGTTACAATGGAAAAAATATGATTTATAGCTGGTTCTCATGTGTGGGACCATTGCAGCATCTCCACAGTCATGTGATTAACATTTGGGCACTTGGCAATGAGCATGTATTTACAATGGAAGCATCATCCTAGGGTCCCGTGATCACGGTTTGCAACCTTTGTAGTTGGATAATAATAATAATAATAATAATAATAATAATAATAATAATAATAATAATAATAATAATAATAGTAGTAGTAGTAGTAGTTGGAAGGGACCTTGAAGGTCATCTAGTCCAACCCCCTGCTCAGGCAGGAAACCCTATACCATTTCAGACAAGTGGCTGGCCAGTCTCTTCTTAAAAACTTCCAGTGTTGGAGCATTCACCACTTCTGAAGGCAGGTTTTTCCACTGGTTAATTGTTCTAACTGTCAGGACGTTTCTCCTTAGTTCTAGGTTGCTTCTCTCCTTGACTAGTTTCCATCCGTTGCTTCTTGTCCTGCTTTCAGGTGCTTTGGAGAATAGCTTGACTCCCTCTTCTTTGGGACAGCCCCTGAGATATTGGAACACTGCTATCATGTCACCCCTCACCCTTCTCTTCGTTAAACTACACATACGCAATTCCAGCAACCATTCCCTATATGTTTTAGCCTCCGGTCCCCCAATCATCTTTGTTGCTCTTCTCTGTACTCTTTCTAGAGTCTCAACATCTTTTTTACATCGTGGTGACCAAAACTGGATGCAGTATTCCAGGTGTGGCCTTACCAAGGCATTGTAAAGTGGTATTAGTACTTCACGCGATTTTGATTCTATCCGTCTGTTAATGCAGCCTAGCACTGTCTTGGCTTTTTTGGCAGCTGCAGCACACTGCTTCTGACAAGTAAAGTCAATGGGGGAAGCTGGATTAACTTAACACAGGGGTCTTCAAACTTGGCAACTTTTAAGACTTGTGGAATTCTGGGAATTGAAGTCCACAAGTTTTAAAGCTGCCAAGTTTGAAAACCCCTGGCTGAACAGCTGTATGTTTTGCTTAACAACTGCCCTGACATCTATGGAGAGTCTCTGTCATCCAGGTCATGGTTCTCCCCAAAGTGATCTTTTAAAAGGAAACGTTTTCAAGGGAAAACAAAGTCCAGTTGCCTTTTGAAAAAGCATTTTTGGGACAACTGCAGTGATACACTTAACAACTGCGGTTGTAAAATTGGATGTGATGGCACTTATCACTTATCTGATCTCAATTGTGGTTGTAAGTTAAGAATTATCCATATGCTATTTAGAAGAGCTTTGCAAGCCGCTCTGTGTGAATTGGCCTGAAGCTGACCAAGTTTTAAGCGGTCTGCTTTGAACTTTGTATCTTTTATTCTTGCTTAGACTTACAAAAGCGGGAGTCCAACTCATCAGGAGAGCTGGCTATGTAGACATTTAAATTTTATTGCTTTATGGATTTTTATTTAATTGAATTGTTTTATTGGCCATTTTCATTGGGTGTGGGATGGCATGTTTAATTGGTTTGAATGTTTTAGCGACCATAAACTGTGGGTTTTTATTAGGGTGTGTCACGCTTCTGTATTTTATTATCTAATTATTATTTTTTTAGTTACTGGTTGCCTTTAATGTTCTGCTGTTTTAATTGCCTTTCAAAGAGGTTGTTTGTGATGTGACTTGTTCAAAGGTGAGCAATAAACAGAGTAATGATAAAGTTACTCTATGGTAAGATGGGTGGCCAATAAATTTTACATATATAAATAAAAGGTAAAGGTAAAGGTTCCCCCGCACATGTGTGCTAGTCGTTTCCAACTCTAGGGGCCGGTGCTCATCTCCGTTTCAAAGCCGAAGAGCCAGCGCTTGTCCGAGGACGTCTCCGTGGTCATGTGGCCGGCATGACTAGACGCCAAAGGCGCATGGAGCTCTGTTACCTTCCCACCGGAGCGGTCCCTATTTTTCTACTTGCATTTTGACGTGCTTTCGAACTGCTAGGTGGGCAGAAGCTGGGATGAGTAACAGGCGCTCACTCTGCTACGCGGCACTCGGGATTCGACCCGCCAAACTGCCGACCTTCCGATCGACAAGTTCAGCGTCCTAACCCACTGAGCCACCGCGTCCCTTCTCATATATAAATAAAATGCCATAAACACAGCTTTCCATACTAGTAAGAATCTTTGAAGCTTCTGTTGCAAAAGACCATCTCTCTTTTCTGGAAACTGTCATGATTGACTAGGAACTTACAGGGTGAAATTTATCTTCCCACTTAGTTCCAAAATGATGGGCAGATGCATCTGTTTCATTGATCCACTAACTGCTTCTTTCTTAGAAATAGTTGTGTAGAACTAGCTGAACAGATACATGATTTTAGGATACCTGGCAATGACCGAAGCAGCAGCTGGTTTGATGAATTTCAGGTTAAATGCCCCACCTGGCCTTCTTTGAGTGACCAAAAGAAGAAGCTAAACTTCCCAACAGGGAGGACAATCAACCAGTGGAACAGCTTGCCTCCAGAAACCGTGGGCGCTCCATCACTGGAGGTTTTTAAGAAGAGGCTAGGTCAGGGGTAGGCAACCTCGGCTCTTTTATGACTCATGGACTTCAACTCCCAGAATTCCTGAGTCAGCTATGTTGACTCAGGAATTCTGGGAGTTGAAGCCCATGAGTCATAAAAGAGCCGAGGTTGACTACCCCTGGGCTAGACAGTCACTTGTCTGAGATGGTATAAGTTCTCCTGCTCGAGCGGGGGGGGGGTGGACTAGAAGACCTCCAAGGTCCCTTCCAGCTCAATTCTATTCTGTGATGGAATTAAGTGTGGTTATAGGTAGCCCTTGATTTACAACCACTTGTTTAGTGACTGTTCAAAGTGAAAACAGCACTGAAAAAGAGGACTTACAATGTAGCTGTGTTTGGCCCCTCCTTGAAAATATAAGTAGTCCTCGAGCCCAAAATTTATGTTGCTAAGTGAGTTTTTCCCCATTTGGGGAGCCTTCTCGACACAGTTGTCAAGTGAATTGTTGCAGTTGTTCAGTTAGTAACACAGCTGTAAAGTGAATCTGGCTTCCCCATTGATTTTTTGCTTGAGAGAAAGCCACAAAAGGGGATCATGTGACACACACACACCCCCGGGACACTGCCAGCATCATGAAAATGAATCAGTTGCCAAGCATCTGAATTTTGATCAGGTGACCCAGGGGATGCTGCAATGGTCCCAAGTGTGAAAAGTGGTCATTTAGTGAATGGTCACTAAATGAACTGTTGTAAGTTGAGGACTACAGAGGGATAGAATCAAGATTGCGAGAAGTGATACTACTGCTTTATAATACCTTGGTAAGATGGTACTTGGAATACTGTATCCAATTTTGGTTACAATATAAACAGAAAAAAGATATTGAGACACTGGAATATCTGCTGCAAACTCCACATAGGTGTCAGGAAGGGCATCCGGCCAGTAAATGCTCAGCTCCATTCAGTTGCCCTGACTCCACCCTGAATCAAGGGATAAAAAAGGTAAAGGTTCCTCCGCACATGCTTGCTAGTCGTTTCCGACTCTAGGGGCCAGTGCTCATCTCCGTTTCAAAGCCGAAGAGCCAGTGCTTGTCCGAGGACGTCTCCGTGGTCATGTGGCCGGCATGACTAGACGCCAAAGGCGCACGGAACACTGTTACCTTCCCACCGGAGTGGTCCCTATTTTTCTACTTGCATTTTTATGTGCTTTCGAACTGCTAGGTTGGCAGAAGCTGGGACGAGTAACAGGCGCTCACTCTGTTACGCGGCACTCGGGATTCGATCTGCCAAACTGCCGATCTTCTGATCAACAAGCTCAGCGTCCTAACCCACTGAGCCACCGCATCCCTTAAGAATCAAGGGATACAGAGTTATTAAAAAAAGGTAATCCTCAACTTACAACCATTTGTTTAACAATTGTTCAAAGTAACAACAGCACTGAAAAAAGTGACTTACAACCTAGCTGTGTTTTGCCCCTGCTTGAAAGTATGCCAAGTGAATTGTGTTTCTCCTGTTCCTCTCCATCCATATTCACCCTAGTTTATTAAGTTTTGTGACTGAATGGATGCTTTGACCTATAGAGAACAACTTGCAATAAGACATTTTCATTGGGAAAACCGTAGAAGGATTACCTTGTCACCCAGAGCTAATAGAAGTCAGGCTTCTGTGCCTGATTCAAACACAGAGTGGAGCTCAGTTAATCATATTTTTGGTGACGTGATTACTTGAAAATTGCTTTTAGTCTCCTATCACTCAAACAGAAAAAAAAACAACCAAAAAAAACAACAACGGAGCTTGCTATACACGAAATCCATAGGCCTAACTGGTGTTCTGGAAAGCTCAAAGAAATGTTTTTCAGATTTTTGAAGATTTTTGACTCTTTTTTTTCTGAACACCTTAGCAACATCTCTTTAACCATTTCAAAAATTCAATTGTGGTTTCCCACTGAATGTAAATACATAAAGAGCCACTGAATTGTTATTCCAGGAAAGAAGGACCCAATGCTTAAGCAGAATAGTGTTCATGAATACCTACTGCATTAATAGCAGTAGTCACCCAGTGACTTTGACACAAACTTCACTTTTGGCTTCTGCAAATTTGAAAAGAAAGATCCTTTAAACCATCAGCCACATATTCAGCTAGATACTATTATAAATAATCTGTAATAATTTATCTGAATAGGAATTTGCTTGCTGTCAACATCCAGCTCGAAAATCCAAAGACAACTCTAGGTTCATTATATTTCAGAAAATCCTACTGTTTATTGAATACATGGCATGGTAATGTCAAAGCAAAACTACCGTAACTCTGAGCTTCCCAGACTCCAGTTCATTGAATTAAACAATAATTTCTCTGGCCAAATCCCCACCCTCTCACATAGTCCATGTAAACAATTTCACTTCGTTATGGGAACAGTCTGCTTCCTGTGCAGACACCTGCTGCAGTGTCCTTGGTAAGGTTTCAGGCTCTCACGGTCTTTAGTGAAATCATAGATACTTTGTTATCCAACCAATTCTAAAGTAACACTTCCCCACCCTTACTCTAATGGTGGCTCAGTGGGTTAGGACATTGAGGTTGTCGATCAGAAGGCCGGCAGTTTGGTGGGTTGAATCCCGAGTGCCGCGTAACAGAGTGAGCGCCTGTTACTTGTCCCAGCTTCTGCCAACCTAGCAGTTCAAAAGCACATAAAAATGCAAGTAGAAAAATAGGGACCACTATAGTGGGAAGGTAGTCATGCCGGCCACATGATCACGGAGACGTCCTCGGACAAGTGCTGGCTCTTCAGCTTTGAAACGGAGATGAGCACCGGCCCCTAGAGTCGGAAATGACTAGCATGCACGTGCGGGGGAACCTTTACCTTTACATAACATACATACATACATACATACATACATACATACAGCCCTAATAAGCAGGCATATACATAGAATGAAGGCTACTGCTAAGCTTGTAAGCCGCCCTGAGTCTTCGGAGAAGGGCAGGATATAAATGGAATTAAAATTAAATTAAATATACATATACATATACATATACATATACATATACATATACATATACATATACATATACATATACATATACATATACATATACATATACATACATCTTTTTTGTATTGCGATGACCAACACTGGATGCAGTATTCCAAGCGCAACTACATTTCAACCCAAACTGAAATTTCAGTCCTTTCTTTGATGGGTTCTTAAGTCTGACTGGTTGAATTTGTAGTAAGTACAAATAAGCACCATAAAAGGAAGGAAGGAAGGAAGGAAGGAAGGAAGGAAGGAAGGGAGGGAGGGAGGGAGGGAGGGAGGGAGGGAGGGAGGGAGAGGAAGAGGAGGAGGAGGAGGAGAAAAAGAGAAGAAAAAGCAACATCAACTATTTCATTTTGATTATTAAACAATAAAAACACCAAATAAAGAAGGCAGAATGCATTGGAAGCAGATTGTGTTTTCCTTAAGCAGGTATAACTGAAAAGAATGTCAGTTCCCTGCATAAATATATAGCAACAGAGAATTGAAATAACTGAAATAGGCTGTTATTTTAAGCAGGCTTATTCTGTTCCTCCTTTGGAGTGCAATTTAGATGTACATATTTTAGATTTACTTGTGTCTTTTCCTGCCACAAGAGAGTCAGGCTGCAGGCTCCTCTCCTGAATGTTCTGCAAAGATCCAGGCCTTCCAGATTGCCTCATTTAACCGGAATTTTTCACATATCTGCAAACAGAAGTGTCCAGCAAGGAGAAAAACCTCGCTATACGCAGGCACCTGCTTTGTCTTCCAACCGATCTCCATTTTGGACCTCTTCTTGAGATCAAAGAACCTCTTAATAGGGGAAATCATTGTTGGATCTAACAGTTTTTTTCTATTTTTTAGTGAAATAACAGCCAAGGGAGGAGCTTCCGATGTCTGGCAATGGATGGGGACAAGCATTTAATCTTTTCCACCTCTGTTTCCCTGGCACATCTCCAACATGGCTATTGGAAAAATAATTCTGCATTTAGTTTTCTTTCCCTCCCCTTGGAGGGAAACAGTAGCAGAGATTGTATTTTGAACAGGGAAAGAGAAAGGGGGTAACAAAGCCTCTTCCCATCTGCAGAGAAATATGATTTGCGAATGCAGTGAGGGGAAAAAAATGTTGCGTTTTAGGCTGGTAGAACCAATTCTGACTTGTTGATGGAAAATCTTCTTTGACTTCCATGGAAGAAGCAGCCGTGGTTCCAGCTATGACAGAATGCATTTCCTTTCTCCGTAGGAGCTAGTTACAGTATATGAAGGGATGGACTGCTTTGCCTAGATGGACTTGAGGAAAAATTCTGGTTGCCATGGTAATGGCGGTGCCCAGTCCTCCTTTGCTTTTGAAAGATGGGATTTGGTTAGTACTGAGATAGGGGACCACCAGGAGATGCTAGAGCTGTAAAAAATAGATTGGGGCATTGGAAAAACACCCTGGAAGACAGCTGTGGCAATTCCTCCAATATTACGTCCAAGAAAGCTACATGGATGTCCCCCTAAGGTCCCCGGTAGTTGAGATAATTGAAATCCATTGGAGCTTATTAGAAATGGATGGCTATTTAGGAGGGAGTTTTTTTTTATTTCAAAGGCTTCTGTGGTAGCTCCTGGCCTACCCATCTTCCTTGTTGAATCAGGGTGAGTATCTCTGCCTTGTCCTGTCTTCTAGTGTGTAGAAAGATAGAGTGTTTGGTCTTTCACACAAAAATAAAAGTCTGGTCGATTCTAGAAACATGAATGTGGATGTAAGCTGTAGACTAGGATGGAAAGATGGAAGGAAGGAAGGAAGGAAGGAAAAAGTGGGAAGGAGGGAGGAGAAGGCAGGCAAGTGGGAAGGGAGGGGAGGAGTAGGGAAGGAAGGAGGGGAAAGGGAAGAGGAAGGAAGGAAGGGGAGAAGGAAGCGGAAGGAAGGGAAGAGGAAGGAAGGCAAATGAGAAAGGAATTTGTAGTAACTACAAATAAACACCAAGGAAGGAAGGAAGGAAGGAAGGAAGGAAGGAAGGAAGGAAGGAAGGAAGGAAGGAAATGGAGGGTGCAGAAAGAAGAGGAAGGACAGTGAGGATGGAAGAATGAAAGAAAGGGGACAGGAAGGAATAAAAAACAACGTCCGTGGAGGACAGTGAGAACTAGAAAGAGAACATTTCTGTGATAAACCCCTTAACCATTTGGAATGGAGAATGTTAAAGTGAAGTGGGCCGATGACAGATCGGTAGATAAAGGACACCATCCAAACATTCCTGATCCAGCCCATCCTCACTGTGAAGCAAACGGACAAGGCAGAACAAGACCAGTCCTGAGTCCTGGGTTCCATGGCCAAACTGCTCCCCGCTATCCATATCATTAGCCACTGGCCTCCTCTAGATTCATTGCATAGACATGCTAAATCACACGTTCCCCAAACGGCCATTTTTCTAAGCCGGTAGGCTTTTTAATCAGACAGGAACCTTCCACCTGGGCAAGGCAATGACACGATGTGACATGATAACCACATTATCTTTTGCTCATGCTTCATGCCCTCGTCCTGTTGGAGCACCAGATGTGCATGGCAGAGCCGCCGGGCCTTTTGAAAACAAGTCTCATTTTACAAAGCAGCCACTGAGCAGAACTCTAAAGGGAAATATTTGCAGGGCTTCAAGCTGCATTAATTGAACAAATTGCCACTGGGTCTCTGCTGAGCTGATGGTGGAATTAGAAACCCAGAAGGCTCAGCTGGGAGTTTTGCAGAACTTTATGACCTCACTGCTGACATACACCAATTTTTTCTTTCAAAGGACCGCCGTTCCTTAAGGACTGTCTGCAAGGGAGCGAAGGCAGAGAGGAAGGCTCCGTCTCTTGAGTTTTAATTAAGGAGTTGTAACGTTCCCAACCCTTTGCTCTCTTCTTTCACAAGAAAACAAAGTTGGAAGGAGTGTAACATTTCTTTGATTTCTTTCTTGTCTCTTCATATTTTGGACCCCTTGACAGCCAACATATTGCGGCCAAATCTCCTCCTCCTGTTGGCCTGACCCACAATTAGTGTGTTGCACCTTGCAACAGAGAGGGAGGATGAGGGACACCTCATAATTTAAAGTGTTTTAGGACAGTTCCACCACAACGCTGCTATTTGGAAGGTGAATGGCAACCTAACTGCTGGCCGTTGGTGCTCTCTGTAGCTTGGTTGTTTCCTTGCAGACATTTCGTTTACCTAACTTAGGTAACCCCATCATTGCTTGCAGGGAGTGGGGTTTACTCTCTGTCTGTAGACAAGTCAGCGTTGGTGAGAGCATTGTTGGTATTTTCACCTTACCTGGTTGGATAATGAAACATCTGCCAGAAAGTTGAGAGAACACCAAGGACTCCACACTTCAGTCCTGAGCTACAGATATTCTGCTCTCTCTATCTCCTCTGCTGTTGGAGAAAGAGAACAGAAAGGGTTGTGCACACAGGAGGATCAGGGATGGAAGCTAGTTGGCAGAGAAGATCTTGCTTTCTTCCGCTTGCTTTGAGACCGGACAGTTTCGAAACTTCCTAGTCTGTTGTCCCAAAGAGAAACTTTCCTGTTTCTCTTTGAAGAGACGTTTCATGAGCTGAAGAAGCTTCTTGGATGAGAAGCAAAACGTCTTCAAAGAGGAACAAGAAAGTCCAGTTTCTGCTCCTTGGTGGAGCAGTGGGCTAATACCTCCTTAAGTAACACCAGCTGCCTGCCATTAGTGCAGGTTCGAGTCCCACCAGGCTCAAGGTTGACTCAGCCTTCCATCCTTCTGAGGTAGGTAAAATGAGGACCCAGATTGTTGGGGGCAATTAAGCTGACTTTGTAATAATGCCGCTTGGGGTGTGTGTGAAAGCCCTAATAAGCAGGCATATACATAGAATGAAGGCTACTGCTAAGCTTGTAAGCCGCCCTGAGTCTTCGGAGAAGGGCGGGATATAAATGGAATTAAAATAAAATTTAAAAAAAGTTGCCTCGTGAAAAAAGCACAACCTTTGCGACAACCGTGACCTGCATGACTGAGACTCTCCATAGACATTCTTGCATTCTGTTTTGGCAACTTTAGTTTGAGCTTTTAAGTGCAGCGGTTCAGCAAGAAATTTATTTCAGGTGAAACGTTTAGCCTTTCCGCGGCTCTCTCCTGCCTTGAATGGAGCCTTGTTCAATAAAGTCTTCTTTGTGTCAAGCGTGACTCTTTCTGATTTCATGGGCCCCGTCACCCGTTCTCTGGGCAGCAGATGGAAATGTTTGGTTCCAGCTTCCGGTACTTCCCTTTCACAGTATGCCTCTTATGGAGAGCAGGAAAAATAAAAAAAAGAGGAAAAAAAGGACAGAATAAAAAAATGTTTTATTTTAGAATGGGTTTTTTTTGGACTTTCCAGGTTATCCTACCACCCTGGAATTACCTTCTATCTCTCATCAAGATCAGCCAGGATTATCTCAGTGGCAAAACTGGCTGCTCTTGTAGCTTGAACTTCTTTTCTGAGTGACAACTTGGCTAAAATTGGTAGTGGTTTTTGAAGCACCGACAGGAGTGGAAAAATCTCATTCTTGGCTTTTTTGTTGCCTTCAAGCCCCGGGAGTCAAACATTGAATGGGAAGCTCTTCAAGAGACATAGATGAAATAACCATCTGTATATTTAAAGAGATGAATCTTATCTACCGATAGTCCATGATTTACAACCACAATTGAACCGGGATGTTAACAAGGCAGTTGTTAAGTTTTTAAAGGAGAGATTGGACAGCCGTTTGGCACAGAGTCTCCTGCCTGAGCAGGGGGTTGGACTAGAAGACCTCCAAGGTCCCTTCCAACTCTGTTATTCAGTGGAATGGCTTGCCTTGAGAGGTTTAAGTGCTCCATCACTGGAGATTTTTAAGAAGAGACTGGACAGCCACTTGTCTGAAATGGTCTAGGGCAGGGGTAGGCCACCTTGGCTCTTTTATGACTGGTGGACTTCAACTCCCAGAATTCCTGAGCCAGCGACGCTGAGGGGAAAGGGAGAGGTTTCCAAGCTGAGCCAGGCTGGCTCAGGAATTCTGGGATTTGAAGTCCACGAGTCATAAAAGGGCCAGGTTTGAAGACCCCTGCTCTAAAGGTACAAACCAGTAGTTCCACCGGACGTAGAGTTGGTCTACAGCAGGGGTAGGCAACCTTGGCTCTTTTATGACTGGTGGACTTCAACTCCCAGAATTCCTGAGCCAGCCACGCTGAGGGGAAAGGGAGAGGTTTCCAAGCTGAGCCATGCTGGGCTCAGGAATTCTGGGAGTTGAAGTCCACCAGTCATAAAAGATCCATGGTTGCCTGCCCCTGGTCTAGGGTCTCCTGCTTGAGCAGGGGGTTGGACTAGAAGACCTCCAAGGTCCCTTCCAGCTCTGTTATTCTGTTAAGTGAATCACCTCTACTTTTACAACCTTTTTTGCCAGCGTTGTTAAGCGAATCCCTGCATTTGTGAAGTGAACCATGTGGCTGTTAAGCGAATCTGGCTTCCCCCATTGTCTTTGCTCATCAGAAGCTGTCTGGGAAGGCGATAAAAGGGAGTCACATGACCTCAGGACAGTGCAACCGTCATAAATACGAATTAGTTGCCAAGCATCTGAATTTTGACCAAGAGGATGCTGCAACGGTCGTAACTGTGAAATACGGTCGTAAGTCACTTTTTTCAGTGCTTTTGTAATTTTGAACGGTCGCTAAATGAACTGTTGTAAGTCGAGGACTACAACCAGTAGTTTTGTTTCTACCTGGAAGCTGCTTCTGGACTTTTTGCTCAAAATTGAAAAAAACGAAAGTTTGATTTTGGGCTTTGACGATGATATTGTTTTGTTATTATATGAAAATATCGTGAAATGTAAAGCAGAAGTTGATTTATTTTTTTTTGGGGGGGGGGGTATTTTACTGCCCTGAAAAAGAGTTGCAGGTCATCACTATTTTTCCTGTTCCTTTGCATTTTTTTATCTTTTTCTAGGTTTCCTAACTTTTCCCCTGTATTTTTATTTTACAAGGAAACTTAATGAAAATTGAAAATAAGACATAGATGAAATAGAGGGAGCAAAGTTTTGTCGCCATAAAATGAACGCTATCCTTTGAGACGACACAGAAGAACGGTCTCTTTGAATGTTTTCTTAACTTTCTCTCTCTCTCTTTCTTTCTTTCTTTCTTTCTTTCTTTCTTTCTTTCTTTCTTTCTTTCTTTCTTTCTTCCTTATTTTGCAATGCTTGTTTAGTTAACTTTCTGTGCTGGGAAAATTTATTTATTTATTTATTTTTTAAAAAAACCCACGGAAAATGACATTTACGGTATCCTTCTGTTCCAAAGTTGTTCCATATGTTTTATTTTTATTTTATGTAAGTCATCTTGTGAGGGCACAGTGTTTTAGGAGACGTAAAAGAATATTGATCCATCTGTCCATGCAAGAAGATATGCAGACTGGTTTTATATAAAACCACCACTAATATATATTTTTTTAAGAAACTTGCCTGGTGAGAAGCCATGTCACTGTGTCTAGATCGGGGGTGTCCAACTGAGGTAAATTTAAAACATGTGGACTTCGCCTCCCAGAATTCCTCAGCCCACCATGCTGGTTGATAACTCTAGTCATGAGTGTGAAACACATTCATAAATCACTTTTTTCAGTGCCACTGTAACTTTGAACGGTCGCTAAACGAACGGTGGTAAGTCAAGGGCTAACTGTATGCCAGACCTGCACACTAGCCCAAAAGTCAGAAAGGAATCGAGAACAATTCGATTAGGGTCCTCCCAGGCCCCAAAACAAACAACGATAATTGTTAAACCGTAATGATAATTATTGCAGCTGTAACCGACACACACCGATACCACCTCCCCTGCAATTTACCTTAAGACAACTCTACTGAAACACACACACACACACACAAACACACAAACACACAAACACACAGAGAGAGAGAGAGAGAGAGAGAGAGAGAGAGAGACAGACAGACAGACAGACAGACAGACAGACAGACAAATACATACAGATTTTTTTTTATAAAACTTCTAGCCCAGGAAGAAATACAGCTGGTTTACAATCCCTCCATTGTTTCTCAGCCTTTCCATTTTTTTTTCTTTGAAAAATTGGGGAAATACCTCCCGTTGATCCTGATGGGCTAAGGTTCCAGATACCCGAGCTTAGCCCAGCAGTCTTATTTTCATATTCCCTAATAATTGATGGATCTTAATTTCCTCTAACTGGATCCTTCTGACTGCTGTGGGGGGGTCACTGCCTCCTCCTTCTTTTCGATTCCCCTGTTCTCTGAGATTTATACTGCCGGTTGAAAATGCGCATAAAAGTTTATAAAAGATTGCTAGAAAAATGCATCTGTTAGGGAAAAGCTGGGAAAAAGAACATAGGTATGTGTGTTTAGTTTAAAATTCAATTTTTTTGGAAAACTAATATAGTTGGCATTCATTTCTACATCCCTATTTTCCATTTCAGTCTGATCCCGAAGGTGCTTTTTTTTTCAGGAGGCAACTGGACTTTCTTGTTTTTCTTTGAAAATGTTTTGCTTCTCATCCGAGAAGCTTCTTCAGCTCTGACTGGAGGGTGGGGAATGGAAGGATTTATATTCCTTGCGGATAGCTGGCCATTTGCCTTCTTTTAGCATCAGTGGGTTAGGATGCTGAGCTTGTCAATCAAAAGGTTGGCAGTTTGGCGGGTCGAATCCCGAGTGCCGCGTAACAGAGTGAGCGCCTGTTACTCGTCCCAGCTTCTGCCAACCTAGCAGTTCGAAAGCACGTAAAAATGCAAGTAGAAAAATAGGGACCACACCGGTGGGAAGGTAACAGTGTTCCGTGCGCCTTTGGCGTCTAGTCATGCCGGCCACATGACCACGGAGACGTCCTCGGACAAGCGCTGGCTCTTCGGCCTTGAAACGGAGATGAGCACCGGCCCCTAGAGTCAGAAACGACTAGCACGCATGTGCGGGGGAACCTTTACCTTTACCTTTAAGGCAACCTGGAGGCTTATCTGTGTCTTCAGGGTCACCTGAGTAGTGCAAATGGGTGTGAAGCCTTCTTGGAACTGCTGAAAGGACTGTGTTGTGGAGTTGTTTCCTTTTGCATGATGTTTTCTGCCCTGTGTCCTTTCACTGTGGAACACAGGGTCCAGGCTTGTTGGAGATAAGTCCTCGACTTACAATAGTTCGTTTAGTGACTGCGCGAAGTTACAGCGACGCTGAAAAAAGTGACTTAAAGTGACATAAGTCACTTTTTCCCCAGTGCCATTGTAACTTCAAAAGAGCACTAAACAGTTGTAAGTCCAGGGCTACCTGTATCAAGGAGACTTGGAAATTCACCTTGCAGTTTCCCGTATTCGGTATATCCCAAAAGCAGCATTCAAGATACCTTCCTAAAATCGGTGTCGTTCTTTCTCCCTAATCTCACCCAGCCATGCAAAACTCGACCTACTTTCTCCATCCCTAGAGTTTTACTGTGTTCCCTCTGCCGTCCGTCTGGCAAACTCGCTGGATTGGTTTGTCTCGCTGTGCACATGTATACACAACCTGAACTAGACTGTGTTGTTTCTCTGTGTCATATAATACATGTGGGTATATGCACCGTTCTGTGTTTGTTTATTTTTGTCATGTTTATGTAGTGTGTATCGGAGGTGGTGACCCTTTCAGATGCAATGAAATTTCATTTTAATGTATGCTGGTTAGTGTACATTCAACGTGACAACAAAGTTGTTATTCTATTCTATTCTATTCTATTCTATTCTATTCTATTCTATTCTATTCTATTCTATTCTATTCTATTCTATTCTATTCTATTCTATTCTATTCTAATATTATTTTATTTTATTCTATTCTGTTCTGTTGTATTCTCTTCTATTTCTATTCTATTCAAATTTCTATTCTATTCTATTCTATTCTATTCTATTCTATTCTATTCTATTCTATTCTATTCTATTCTATTCTACTCTACTCTACTCTACTCTACTCTACTCTACTCTACTCTACTGTATTCTATTCTATTCTATTCTATTCTATTCTATTCTATTCTATTCTATTCTATTCGACTCGACTCGACTCGACTCGACTCGACTCGACTCGACTCTACAGAATTCTATTCTATTCTATTCTATTCTATTCTATTCTATTCTATTCTATTCTATTCTACTCTACTCTACAATATTCTATTCTATTCTATTCTATTCTATTCTATTCTATTCTATTCTATTCTATTCTATTCTATTCTATTCTACTCTACTCTACTCTACTCTACTCTACTCTACAGTATTCTATTCTATTCTACTGTATTCTATTCTATTCTATTCTATTCTATTCTATTCTATTCTATTCTATTCTATTCTATTCTATTTCTATTCTATTCTATTCTATTTCTATTCTACTCTACTCTACAGTATTCTATTCTATTCTATTCTATTCTATTCTATTCTATTCTATTCTATTCTATTCTATTCTATTCTATTCTATTCTATTCTATTCTATTCTATTCTATTCTATTCTGTTCTATTTCTATTCTACTCTACTCTACAGTATTCTATTCTATTCTATTCTATTCTATTCTATTCTATTCTATTCTATTCTATTCTATTCTATTCTATTCTATTCTACTCTACAGTATTCTATTCTATTCTATTCTATTCTATTCTATTCTATTCTATTCTATTCTATTCTATTCTATTCTATTCTATTCTATTCTATTCTATTCTACTCTACTCTACTCTACAGTATTCTATTCTATTCTATTCTATTCTATTCTATTCTATTCTATTCTATTCTATTCTATTCTATTCTATAGAATTCTACTCTACTTCTCTTCTCTTCTCTTCTCTTCTCTTCTCTTCTCTTCTCTTCTCTTCTCTTCTCTTCTCTTCTCTTCTCTTCTCTTCTCTTCTCTTCTCTATCCTATCCTATCCTATCCTATCCTATCCTATCCTATCCTATCCTATCCTACTTTGCTTTCTGGTTCCCCCCCCCAAAGTTCCACAACCCTACCCACTTCCCTTCTTTCATTGTCCTCCCCCCACCCCTATGGCCTGCTTCGGGTGCAAGCGACTAACAGAGCGGAGCGCAGCATTTGATCGCTGCAAATGGGGATCAAATGGCCGGGAATGAAAACGCTGTAACTCCACACTGGCAACTGGATCCTTCACCTCTCTCTCCTTCTTCACCCCTTCTTGGTAGGGGAGGCTTCCTCGTGAAAGCGATCTTTGCATATCCCCTTACAAAACCTGTTTGTCTTCTCGGGGCCGGGCTGCAAAACAAAGCTTTTTTTTTTGAAGTGGATTTGAAAGGCCGCCGGCTGTTTTAATCCCGTTTAAATTTAAAACTGGGCAGTGAATTTGTGCAAAAAGTGCGCCAGCCCCTTTTTCTGGGTTGCTGCTCTGAATCTTGAAGAATCCATGATCCACTTGTGGGTTTATTCCCAATAAGCTATACAGGTAGTCCTCGACCTCAAGGGTCCTCAACCGTGGCAACTTTAAGAGTTGACCTCAGAAACTTGTAACATGTCTTGCCTTGGAAACCCTATCTCATGAAATGAAGGAAAATAACGCCCCCCCTTTAATTTAAATTTATCCATTTATTCTTCAAATCAGTCTTCCGCAACTTGGATCCCTATCCAGATGTATATCAGTATGTGGAATCAGTATTGAGATATTATTGCGCTGCGATAAAATGTTAAATTCAACCAGCATTCAAAGGCAGCTCTAATGAAATATGATCGCAGTGTAGTCCAGGGGCCATTAAGGACAATCTGATAGTCTGATGATGGTGCTTAATTGAAGCGTGTTAATTTTCATATTTAAATATCATGATGTTAAAATACAGCTGAGCCGCCAAGATTATGGTCAGCAGTAAAATGATCAATTGAAATTAAATGGGGGGGGGGGGGAAAGGAAAAGCATATGAGAGCTTGGTGGGACATATTTCTCAATAAATATATTTGGAGCTGTATGGATAGGCTATAAAAAGACAAATTTTGTTCCATTAATTTGCTTAAAAATTTACACAGCTAGTCCTCGCCGTACGGCCACAATTGAGCCTAAAATTTCCGTTGTCGAGAGAGACAGTTGCTAGGTGAATTTTGCCCCATTTTCTTGCCACAATTGTTAAGTGAATCACTGCAATTGTTACGTGAGCAACATGCTAAGTAAACGGTTTCTCCATTGACTGTGTTTGTCGGAAGGTTGCAAAATGTGATCACATGACCCCGGGACACTGCGACCGTCATAAAAAGGAGTCAGTTGCCAAGTGCCTGAATTTGGATCATGTGACCACAGGGATGCTGCAAAAGTTGTGTGAGAAAGGGTTCTGTCCAGTGGTGGGATTCAGCTGGTTCGCACCAGTTTGGCAGAACCAGTAGCTAATTTTTTTGTTGCCCAGGCCCAGAATGGACTTCCAGAAGCGGCATCCACGCAGAGAACCAGTTGTTCACCTATTTGAATCCCACCACAGTCATTAAATGGACTGCTGTAAGTTGAGAATTACTCATAAAGGTAAAGGTAAAGGTTCCCCTGCACATGCGTGCTAGTCGTTTCCGACTCTAGGGGCCGGTGCTCATCTTCATTTCAAAGCCGAAGAGCCAGCACTTGTCCGAGGACGTCTCCGTGGTCATGTGGCTGGCATGACTAGGCGCCAAAGGCGCACGGAACGCTGTTACCTTCCCACCGCAGTGGTCCCTATTTTTCTACTTGCATTTTTACGTGCTTTCGAACTGCTAGGTTGGCAGAAGCTGGGACGAGTAACAGGCACGTGGCACTCGGGATTCGACCCGCCAAACTGCCGACCTTCCGATCGACAAGCTCAGCGTCCTAACCCACTGAGCCACCGCGTCCCACAGAATTACTCATATATGGCTTCTTATTTTTTATAAAAAATGCTGCATTGTTTACAATATGATTCATGCAACAATTCAAGTCCTGCATTAAAATGTATGTCAAAACATAGTACGAAACATACAAATGAAGCAATAAGATAAAGCAATAATGACAAGAAAAGCAAGCAAAGTTACAAATATCACAGCAGGCAACACCTAATTAAGGGAAATAAAAGGTTTTCTCAAAAAGGCTTTAAACATTTTTCCTGTTCCAAAACTAATGATAATCTATGATTAAGGGAAAGGGGTTACTCTATAAAAATGATTTTGGGTTAATGACCTGTTTATGGAATTTTTTTGGGGGGAGGGAATGCCTACATTGTAACAGTGATATAAATGTGTGTATAAACTCTGGATCTTTTGTGAATTTCTTCGTAGAGGTTTCCTATCCACTGTCTGTTGAAGTGGACTTGCTTTAGCTCTGTATTCTTTTGATTGAGTATTTATGCAAAGCAGCATCATATTTTAGCTTGTCCCATGAAAATAAAGAGAAACTGGGTGCATTCAGTTGTTAAATATTCTCTTGTACAGCTTCCTTAAAATGGATGGAGCAGGCTGCACCCATAACTTGATGACCACATCAGCACAATCTTGATGTGTTACATGCATCCATCCATTGCATATAAATTACAGATAGGAGAGCTTCATGGTCTAGCTGTGGCCACCTTTTTAACTCTGTTTGGCTCTCCCTGATGATGCTGAGACTCTGGAAAGGGTGCAGAGAAGAGCAACAGAGATGATTAGGGGATTGGAGGCTAAAACATAGGAAGAACAGTTGCAGGAATTGGGTATGTCTAGTCTGTTGAAAAAGGGACGTGGTGGCTCAGTGGGTTAAGACGCTGAGCTTGTCGATCAGAAGATCGGCAGTTTGGCGGGTCGAATCCCGAGTGCCGCGTAACAGAGTGAGCGCCTGTTACTCGTCCCAGCTTCTGCCAACCTAGCAGTTCGAAAGCACATAAAAATGCAAGTAGAAAAATAGGGACCACTCCGGTGGGAAGGTAACAGCGTTCTGTGCTCCTTTGGCGCCTCGTCATGCCGGCCACATGACCACAGAGACGTCCTCGGACAAGCGCTGGCTCTTCGGCTTTGAAACGGAGATGAGCACCGGCCCCTAGAGTTGGAAACGACTAGCACACATGTGCGGGGGAACCTTTACCTTTACCTTTAGTCTGTTGAAAAGAAGGACTAGGGGGGGACATGATAGCTGTATTCCAGTATTTGAGGGGCTGCCACAAAGAAGAAGGGAGTCAAGCTATTCTCCAAAGCACCAGAAGGCAGGAAAAGAAACAATGGATGGAAACTAATCAAGGAGAGAAGCCACCTGGAATTAAGGAGAAATTGCCTAATGGTGAGAACAGTGGAATCCGTGGTATGCCTTGCTTCAGAGGTTGTGGATGTCCCAGCACTGGAGGCTTTTAAGAAGAGACTGGATGGCCACTGGTCTGAAATAAGGTATAGGGCAGACATGTCAAACTTGTGATGTCATGTGACATTGCGCGATGTATCGGAGCTTTTCCCCCATTGCCAGCAATGGGGTGGGTGTGGTTTCATCATGATGCGTCCGGCCCACGGGCCGGCAATTTGACACCCCTGTTATAGGGTCTCCTGCTCAAGTGGGGGTTGGACTAGAACAGGGGTCCCCAATCCCCGGTCCATGGACCAGTAGCAGGCCGCAGCATGCCAGCAACCGGTCTGCACAAACAACCAAAGCCCCATCTGCAGGATGCAGGCAGCACACAAAACCACGCCCCCTCCGGTCCGTGGAAAAACCTCCCTCAACAGAACTGGTCCCTGGTGCCCAAAAGATTTGGGGACCTCTGGACTAGAAGACTTCCAAGGTCTCTTCCAATTCTGTTATTCTACGCTCCTGTTTGGGACAATATCTAGATTTCCCAGCTAGCTGAGAAGGAATGGGTAGCTCCTGTATATTTGGAGAACATCAGTTGGGGAAGATTACTGTAGCGGAACGTCTATGGAGATTCTCCATCATCCAGGTCTTGGTTGTTCAAAGGTGCTTTTTCAAAAGGCAACCGGGCTTTCTTTGATTTGTCTTTGAAAATATTTCTCTTCTCATCCAAGAAGTTTCTGGACAAAACCAAGAAAGTCCAATTGCCTTTTGAAAAGGAGCCAACTCCCAGAATTCCCCAGCCAGCACACATCTGAAAAAAAAAGGCTAAGATTAGGAAACGCTGGTCTACAAGGAGACCAAGTAGCATTCCTATTATTAATTTTGGGATCTGGGAGCTGACAGAAAAAGCAAGGAGAGCTGTAAAGTTTTTGAATCAACCTTTTTGAACCCCACTTTGGTCTCCTGGGCCCGGGGCTAGCAAACATTTCTACTACTAATGCATGACCAGCTGTCGGGGATGAGGAGAATTGGGACATTCCATCTGCGGTTATCTATCTTGACAGGTTTCCTTATCTCTCAAGTCCTTTGCAGCAGACAAAGGTTGTGCATGGAGACTAGACCAAGGATCTCTTTGGATGGAAGATTGCACCAGGTTGGGGGGGGGGGTTGTGTGTGTGTGTGGGGGGGGAGAGGTGGGCTAGAGTTTTATGATTCCCTTATCAGGAGGGGCTGCTGACTGTGCCCAGGTTGTCACGACAACCAGCCCTGATGCAAAGCTGTTCTGAAAAAGTCTGAACCTCCAGCATCTAACCAGCCCCTTAAGCTCTCAGCAGATGCTCCGCTCCCCTCCAGCCAATCACAACCCAGCTGGGAAACCATGACATCATAGTCCACAGCCAGTCCAAAACTTGACTGTTGAGTTTTCCGCGCTATTCCTGCTCCCTTTTTTCCCCAAATGCATCTTCTGTCGTAAAGCATCTTCGTCCGTGTGAAGCACATAGGCAAAGAAGGCAAAATAAAATAAAATAAAAACAAGGCTACCATCACCACCACCACCACTACTACTACTACTACTACTACTACTCCACCACCACTACTACTAGTAGTAGTCTCTTAGGATTGCTGTCTGATCCTTTGTGCGGCTGGTAGGTTAAAAAGATAGTCATCGTCACAGACACCAGGAAAGATAACTTTTCTGAGATAACTTGGATCCTGTTTAAGAGTTCTCAACAGCCCTGATGGGTTGCAGGAAGAACAGGGAAGCTGCTTGTTATGTGATCAGAGATGTTCTCCCCATTTAGCCTCAAAGGGGTTTGTGATATGTTCATGCGGTTGCACTGAACAACACACAAAATAAGAAGGATCTTTATGTTCTCTTCCTTTTAAACAGATTTGGGAACTACAATCTGCATAACTTGTTCCACATTTTTTTTATTTGTTTGTTTAACATAATATAACACTGGCTGGTTCTGTGATTTACACAATCATTCCAGTGTCTCTATTTACATTTATATTATTTATTAAACTTATATACCGCCCTCCACCATAATATATATATATATATATATATATATATATATATATATATATATATATATATATATATATATATATATATATATATAATCAGATCTCTAGGTGGGTTTGTTTCCCTCTCCCAAAACAAGACTGGAACAAAGAAATGGCCAGGGCAGGACCAGAATAACAGAGCTGGAAGGGACCTCAGAGGTCTTCTAGTCCAATCTCTCGCTCAAGCAAGGGACCCTTCTAGACTATCTCAGACAAACAACTGTGCAATCGCTTCTTAAAAGCTTCCAGTGTTGGAGCACCCACAAGTTCTGGGAGCAAGCTGTTCCACTGATTGATTGTTCCAACTGTCAGAAAATTTCTCCTTAGTTCTAGGTTGCTTCTCTCTTTGATTAATTTCAATCCATTGCTTCTTATTCTGCCTTCAAGTGCTTTGGAGAATAGGTTAATTTATTTTCTTGATATATAATGTGATCCTTTCTTGTTTTGTATAGTTTAAGGGTCCATTCAAAAGCAATCAGCTTAAATCTAAACCCAGTGCGTGCTTCGATACCTGCTGAGACTGGTCACTACGCACCTTGGTAAGATTTTGTATGGTTTATCAACTGATCTGATTTAGCTAACTTAAGGTTTCTGTATCGTGGAAACCCAGAAAACAGATGAATTAAGCATGCGGTGCTAATGCAAACTATGAAGTATTTGTCAGAATAGAACTGGGACCTTGGAGGTCTTCTAGTCCAACCCCCTGCTCAAGCAGGAGACCCTATACCATTCCAGACAAGTGGCTGTCCAGTCTCTTCTTTAAAACCTCCAGTGATGAAGCATCCACAACTTCTGAAGGCAAACCGTTCCACTGATTAATTGTCCTCACTCTTAGGAAGTTTCCTATTCCTTGTATATTCCTTATACCAAAATAAGACTATTTTGTTGGCAACTGTTGAAGCAGCTTTCAAGGTTTCTCAAGGCTGCATCCTGGCCATGATGCCCCCAAATGGTCTATCCTTGGTTGATGAGAATGCTTCTGCCTCTCCCCTACCACCCCTCCCCAATTTTAAGATTTGCTGGGGTCTTCCTAAGAAAAGGACATGGGGATCACAGCAGGATTTGGATGATTTCCCCACATCCAGAAAACAAACAAAAATAAGCTGAAGTAATAAGGAATGTCACACATTCTGAGAAATGGTAGCTTTTTTGTGACTAGGCAACGCTCCCTCATGGCTGTCATTTGTTCCCAATGTCTCCAAACACCAAAGACGTCAGCCTCCTGTAAAATATCCTTTTCACTGCCAACTTAAGAAACAGACGGAGCCAAAATCTGTGCAGTGGAGTTCCTTGGAATTTTAAGAGCATGTCATGGGCGCCCACAAGAAGATGGATGGTGAATGGTGGATGAGGTCAATGGAGTTATCAACAGAATAACAGACTTGGAAGGGACCTTGGAGGTCTTCTAGTCCAACTCCCCATTCAGGCAGAAAACCTCATACCATATCAGACAAATGGTTGTCCAATCTCTTCTTAACAACTTCCAGTGTTGGAGCATTCAAAACTTCTGGGGGCAAGTCGTTCCACTGATTAATTGTGCTCACTGTCAGGAAATTTCTCCTTAGTTCCAGGTTGCTTCTCTCCTTGATTAGTTTCCATCCATTGCTTCTTCTCCTGCCTTCAGGTGCTTTGGAGAATAGCTTGACTCCCTCTTTTTGGGGCCACCCCTGAGATATTGGACCACTGCTATCATGTCCCCCCTAGTCCTTCTTTTCATTAAACTGGACATACCCCAATTCCAGCAACCGTTCTTCATATGTTTCAGCCTCCAGTCCCCTAATCATCTTTGTGGCTCTTCTCTGCACTCTTTCTAGGTCAGTCACAAATACTTCATTTCCCAGAAGACCAAGTGCTGAGGTCTCTCCTTGTTGGCCTTCTCTGGCCTTCAACCAACTCCAATTTTTTGTGTCTGACATATTTCCGAGCAAAGCATTAGGCAACAACCACCCATCTTGGACAGTAATGATTGTGTTGCCCATTTTAACCAATAGGAACAAAAAAGTGTCTTACTTTGCTTTGTTGTGTGCCTGACTTAACTGATATGAACATAAGCCCAGGAAGCACCAAAGTAAGTTCCAGAGAGACACTGGCATTGGGGGACATCTTGGTTTCTACACTTGTGTAGCTCTGTCTCCTCAAGAACCTCAGAAGAACTGCTGTGGATCAAGAGCATAAATCTTCCTACTCTGGAACTTCTCATTTCCAGCATTTGCCAACCAAATAGTTTTGGAAGCCAGTTGATATTCAGGCATAGGCTGCTTTGTTCCTGGCAGCTGTAGGTTACCTCTGCACTGTATAAAATCAGTTGAAGATCTGGTGGCTCCATTCATACAACCTACTAAGGCTTAGTCCGTTTAACCCTGATTATTTCTGGGAAGAGAACACACTGGGCAAAACCCAGTCTGCTGGGTTAGATTTTATTTCATCCCTTGTGTGAATATGGATTCATCCAATTGCTTGTGAGCATGTTGGCTTAAGTACACCTGTGTCCTAGCAGGAGATCTAATTCGGGCTTCTGTTCTTTAGGTGAACCCAAAACATGGTTCCTCAGCTGGCTTGGGGCGCAGTGAGATATTGTTTGTATATTGTGTGTAGTATTAGGTAACATTAGATTTGTGAAGCATGGCAAGGCAACGCCGTCAACTCTATAGTCTCGAGAGGTTTCAACATAGCAACATAAATCCCTTAATGTCAAAGTTTCAGCACCATCAGAAATATTCCCCGTGATGAACGTTAACGCTTCTTCAGATTGCTCTGCTCCAAGGTGGGCCACCTTTTCTGTTCCAAAAGAGGTCCATTTTTATTTGCTTATGTCTGGTGCAGAGCAAGACAGGTTTTTCAGAAAATTAAAAGAAACCCCAGCTTATTCAGATGCTCACAATTCTGCTTTCCTGTCTTCCTTGTTGGTATATATATATATATTTAAAATGGTTTTAAAGTGGACACTGGCCATAAAATGCCCCCCCCCGGCTGATTGAAGCAGCAGATATTGGCTGTTGTATCATTGGGTAGAAGGGAGCAAACCTGCAGGTTTGGCTGGATTCTGGAGATAGTCTCATGTTCTCTCTTGCAGAGGGAGAGAAACTTGACTAACAGAATTCCAAAGCAAAAAAATTAGATCTCACAATTACACCAAAATACCGGTCTGGCTATCCACCCTTGAAGCGATAGTTTACCCAAATCTGTTTGATTTGGGTAACATAATCTCATACAAGGATATTCTGAATGAGGAGGGGGAATTGAAACTTAGGAATGAACTAGAATTACAAGGTATAAAACTCGATTGGTGGGCCTACTTACAAATCCAATCGAGATTTAGGAAGGATAAAAATGAATGGGGGATATACACCTCTGAAACAGCATTGGACAAAATATTATTGGGACCGGACTCTAAACAAATAAGGAATTTTTATAAATTACTTTTGGGATATAAGCTGTTTGAAGAGCAAGTGAAAGACCCCATGTTGATCTGGGCTAACAATTTAGGACATAACATCGACCTAGATACTTGGCAAACAATTTGGGATAGGAATAAAAGGATAACACTGGCCTCATCGTATAAAGAAAATTTATTTAAAATGTTTTACCGATGGCATCTTCCCCCAGCCCGCTTAGCAAAAATGTACACAACAGTATCTCCCAAATGTTGGAAGTGTTCTGAAGAGATAGGCACATACTTCCACACGTGGTGGTCTTGCAGTAAAACACAAAAATTTTGGAGAATGATTTGGATTTGGCTGAAAGAAATATTGAAACAAGATCTGGAGTTTAGTCCAGAACTTTTCTTGTTGGGAATCACGAAAGAGAAATATCCTAAAGATGTGCTATACTTAACGATCCATATTATCACAGCAGCTAGAATATCATTTGCGCAAAAATGGAAAAAGAATGAGATCCCAGGACAAAAAGAGGTTATTAGGAAAATTTGGGATTGCGCTGAAATGGACAGATTAACTTTGGAATTAAAGAATAAAGATCAATCAGACTATTATAGAATTTGGAACAAATTGTATCTTTGGATGGATAAAAAGAAAGGTCTCTATTAGGTTTTACAGACTAGCTCACTGTTTTAAATATTGTGGTATTTCACCGATTTGTAATCTAAGTGTATTTAAGTGTATTTTTGATGTACATATATACATGTATATATATATATATTTAAACATTGTAGACAAAAAGGTTTGTCAGCTCGCTGGTACTGTGTCCAATGTTTTTAAATAATAAATTTAATAAAAAATTTAAAAAAAAAAAAAAAAAGAATTCCAAAGCACTAGGCAAGACTTTCAAAATCTTGTTTTAAATTTGGACAGGCCGACTGAATACTTCCTCAAATGTCCTGGTGCATTGAGTTGCTTATGTCTTTGCCTTCTGAAATTAGGCTCTTTTTAAGATGGGAATAAAAATGTTCTAGTCCTCTTGAGCACAGAGCAGTACATACTAGCCCCACATGATCTGGTTTTTGCCTGCCTTCCTTCCTTCCTTCCTTCCTTCCTTCCTTCCTTCCTTCCTTCCTTCCTTCCTTCCTTCCTTCCTTTATTGCAGGAAGGGGATATTCTTTCCTTGGAGGGTTCCCTAAATGCTCTTCTAATCTTGGCAGCACACCCCCCCTCCCCGCTCTGCTTCCCTTTTGCAGGGAAAAGATATTCTTTCCTAGCTAAATTGGAGGCTCCATGCTAGCCCCACATGATCTGGTTTTTGCATCTCTTCCTCCTTTCCTTTCCTTTTTCATTCATTTACTCCCTTCCCTTCCCTTCCCTTTCTTTCCTTTCCTTTTTCATTCATTTACTCCCTTCCCTTCCCTTTCTTTCCTTTCCTTTTTCATTCATTTACTCCCTTCCCTTCCCTTCCCTTCCCTTTCTTTCCTTTCCTTTTTCATTCATTTACTCCCTTCCCTTCCCTTCCCTTTCTTTCCTTTCCTTTTTCATTCATTTACTCCCTTCCCTTCTCTTCCCTTCCCTTCCCTTCCTTTCCTTTTTCATTCATTTACTCCCTTCCCTTCCCTTCCCTTCCCTTCCCTTCCCTTCCCTTCCCTTCCTTTCCTTTTTCATTCATTTACTCCCTTCCCTTCCCTTCCCTTCCCTTTCTTTCCTTTCCTTTTTCATTCATTTACTCCCTTCCCTTCCCTTCCCTTTCTTTCCTTTCCTTTTTCATTCATTTACTCCCTTCCCTTCCCTTCCCTTCCCTTTCTTTCCTTTCCTTTTTCATTCATTTACTCCCTTCCCTTCCCTTCCCTTTCTTTCCTTTCCTTTTTCATTCATTTACTCCCTTCCCTTCCCTTCTCTTCCCTTCCCTTCCCTTCCTTTCCTTTTTCATTCATTTACTCCCTTCCCTTCCCTTCCCTTCCCTTCCCTTCCCTTCCCTTCCTTTCCTTTTTCATTCATTTACTCCCTTCCCTTCCTTTCCCTTCCCTTTCTTTCCCTTCCTTTTTCATTCATTTACTCCCCTTCCCTTCCCTTCCCTTCCCTTCCCTTTCCTTTTTCCAGAGAGGGGATATTCTTTGGAGGGTCTCCCGAATGCTCTTGGAATCTGCACCGCCTCCCCTCTTTGGTCTTCTGGCTGCTGGGGCTTTCTTTGCTGACTGGGGCGAAGGGGGGGGAAGAAAGAGCCTTGTGCCTTACGTAAGGCTCAATTTCCAACCCTCCGGCTGAATTCAAGTTTCTGCCCTGGGTCCCCCTCCTTGCAGTTCTGGAAGCTGCCGGTCTTTGAAACATAAGATTTGTCGACTCCGGCTCTGCCAGTGCTATTAGTAGTATTATTATCTGCTTCCCTGCAGCCAATCCGGGCTGTGGAAACCTGATGACAGCATGAGCTAGGGAACAGCAAGGAGGCACTGAGGCATCCCAGCTATTAATGCTGCTTTGGAGGTCAGGAGTGGCTTTTGGGGGAAGGAAGACCCTGGGATGGACTAAGCCAGGCGCGTGCCTTCCTCCCTCGCCTCCTCTCTCCTGCATGCCCAGGTGGGGCGTTTGTTTCTCCGGGTCTTTTTCCTTCCTCCAAGGGGTGGATGGTCTGGAAGCAGTATGACAGGACACACTGCAGGTAATGCCTCCCCTCCACCCTTTCCACCCTATCTCTCCCCCTCCCTCCCCCCATCCCCCCTCCCACACCTGCTGTCCAAGGCCCCAAGTGTTTGTGCTGGGTGGCCTCTGTGCCTGACAAAAGAAGGGAGACGGCAGGGCAGACAATGTTCGACATGGAGGGGAGTGGGGGGAGGGTAAACACACCTCTGGCAAGCAGGGTGGGTGGGGGGCTTTCTTCTCTGTTACAAAGCCCGGGGTTTTCCTCCCAATGCAAGGCTTGGCGTTTCACTCCTTGGCTGAAGGGAGGGTCTTTCCCTCCCTTCCTCCCTCCCTTCCTTCCTTCCTTCCTTCCTTCCTTCCTTCCTTCCTTCCTTCCTTCCTTCCTTCCTTCCTTCCTTCCTCCCTCCCTCCCTCCCTCCCTCCCTCCCTCCCTTCCTTCCTTCCTTCCTTCCTTCCTTCCTTCCTTCCCTCCCTCCCTCCCTCCCCCCTCTTTCTTTCTTTCTTTCTTTCTTTCTTTCTTTCTTTCTTTCTTTCTTTCTTTTCTTTCTTTCTTTCTTTCTCCTTCGTTCCTTCGATCTTTCCTTCCCTCCCTCCCTCCCCCCTCTCTTTCTTTCTTTCTTTCTTTCTTTCTTTCTTTCTTTCTTTCTTTCTTTCTTTCTTTCTTTCTCTTGCTTTCTTCCTTTCCTTCTCGAATGACGTCTCCCTTGCTGCTGCCTGGCGTGTGATCACAGATGTCATAGCTGAAGTAGTTTCGGTGGCTGCATGTCAGGAGCTAACAATACCAGGCTTTGATCTAGAGGCAGGAGGGTGGGTGGGTGGGTGCCTGGCAGTCTTCTTCCCAGATGTCTGGCCAACATGCCTTCGAAACGCACCTGCCTCCAGCTTGCTCCTGGAAGGGGAGGACCCCCCCACCCCCACCCCCAATGGAGAGAGTGGGGAGCCCTTGGCTCGGCTCCCAGGTGTGTGACTCATTCCTGCTCCCCAAAGAAGGGGGGAATTGTTTTCCTGGCTGCCCCTTTGTCCCCGAGCTGTGTGCCATTCTATTATCCAACCGGGGAAGCTGCCTCTGCCGATTGTTTTGCACAAACAGCCTCTTCCCTTCCACGTCTGCCTTCAGCATCCAGAGGCAGGGCTTTTACTCTTGAGGTGGGACCCACCGCAGGGCTGATTGCTGGAAAGGGAAGCAAATCCGGGGGTCCACAGAGAGGAAAGCCGAGGCTAAACGCAGCGTTGCAAAGCTTGAGTGGGGATTGTCTCCCCAGTCCATGGACCTGAAGCTCTATGGAGAAGGGCCTGCATTTCCCAATGGTTCATTCCTAATGTCTCACAAAGGGGCGTCTCTCTCTCTCTCTCTCTCTCTCTCTCTCTCCCCTTGTCTCTCTAAAAGCAAGGTTGTTAATATCGCTTGCACTCGCATGCAGCTGGTTTGTTCCAGCCACCATCGGTGGTGCGTGCACTTTGCTTCTCACCCTCTTGATAAACGCTAAGAAAGAACATGGTGGCTTCTGCCTTAGCTTGTGATCCTCTGGCGGGTTCAGCCTTTGCTTGCTTCTGGCCTGGGAGCTGCCCCAGTTATGCTGTCTCTGCAGTGCCCTGAAGGATGTTCTGGATCAGTGGGGTCAAAGACTAGACGTGGCGGGGATAGGAGCCTCGTGTTTCTCTCTCTCTGTGTGCGTTTGTGTGTTGGGAGATTCCAACTGACTGTCTTATTGTCGTGTTGGGAGGAGGCTCAGGGAAGGATAATAGCAAACATGGGGCCCTTGTGTGGACTGGCCTCAAGTGGCCCTCGGTGGCCCTTCCTCGATTCAGGCACAATCACGGTATTATTTATTTCTGGATGGCCAGAGGCACAGCTAGTGACAGCAGAGGGGAAGGAAAGGGGAACTGGTGGCTGAGAGGGATGCAAACGAAGCAGCCGCCGGATGGCAAATATGGACCAGGGGATGCATGAGGTGAAGAAACAGAAGTTTGGGAAGGAGAATGAAGAAGAGTTGGCCCTGGAAGATGGACACCATGGGAAAGGAGATGGGGGCTCTGCAGAATGTGGCTGAGCAAAATAGTAGGAGCCCGTGCTGCAGATGATGGCTGGGATCCTCCCAGACTTGCAAATGAAGGAAAGAGGCAGAAGTATTTCCAGAAAAGCAAAGATGGGTGCTTCTGGATTTTGGTTTGGGGTGCTTGGTTATGAGAAGCTTTGAAAGGGCTTCTGTAGAAAGGGGTCGGCGTGAAGCTTGGGCAATTTTTGATTCACCACCGATCATCCACCGTGCTTCGGTGGTAAGAACTCTGGGGTCTAGATTCAACTTGGTTGCTCCTAGGTGGTCTCTTCTCTGGAAGGGAGGAGAGAAGACGTTGATCCTGCAGGGCCTCTGGCATGGGTGATGGGTCTTCACCGTCTGTTTCGGTGCAATACTTTCTCCTTCAAAACTTAAGACACTCAGGAGCAAAACGTTTCTTCGAGTTGCTGCTTTCTTCCTACAGCGTTTCATCGCAATCTTTTTCTCTGTGTTTGTTTTGCTCATTGTAGTCAGTGATCTGATGAACGGAACGAAAGAGGGAGCTCCCAAAAAGTAGAAGAACTCTAGACATTCTTTTTCAAGCGAGAGGTTTCCTTGAATAAAAGGGATCCATGCCATTATTTCAAAGGCTGAATTGGGCTGGGGATCTACGATAGCAATCTTTCCATCAGGAATGTCCAGCTTTGGCAACTTTTAAGACCAGAGGACTTTCCCATGGCTGGCTGGGGAATTCTGAGAGTTGAGGTCCACAAGTCTTAAAGCTGCTAAGGTGGGACCCCTCCTTTATATCTTCCTGATAGCGCTAGAGTGTGCATCTTCGAGTGGTGCAGAACCTAGGCATCGAGGCAATTTTCTGATGCTTCTGAAGAAGATGAACTTTGGTGGAATCCTTTGTTTGGGCGAGAGCATCATTTTTTTCACTAGACTTGCACAACATAGTAAAGATGGTAAAAGTGGAGAAGGGTAACTTGTGATTCAGCTTGAGGCGATAACCTCTTTACTGTCTTAGCATGTTGGATCAAACAGGGCACCAATTAAGCCAGCATGTGATTTAATGTTGAGGAACATCAAGTAAGGTGAACACAGCCACTGAGCATTGAGGAACATCAAATAAGGTGAACACAGCCACTGAGCGTTGAGGAACATCAAGTAAGGTGAACACAGCCACTGAGCATTGAGGAACATCAAGTAAAGTGAACACAGCCACTGAGCATTGAGGAACATCAAGTAAGGTGAACACAGCCACTGAGCGTTGAGTAACATCAAGTAAGGTGAACATAGCCACTGAGCATTGAGGAACATCAAGTAAGGTGAACACAGCCACTGAGCGTTGAGGAACATCAAGTAAAGTGAACACAGCCACTGAGCGTTGAGGAACATCAAGTAAGGTGAACACAGCCACTGAGCGTTGAGTAACATCAAGTAAGGTGAACATAGCCACTGAGCATTGAGGAACATCAAGTAAGGTGAACACAGCCACTGAGCGTTGAGGAACATCAAGTAAAGTGAACACAGCCACTGAGCATTGAGGAACATCAAGTAAGGTAAACACAGCCACTGAGCATTGAGGAACATCCTTTCTCCTAGCACCTAGCCATCTCTAATCTTATTTATTTATGTAGTTTCATTTATTTATAAGTTTGTTAGATGCACATCCCACTTTTCTGTGAAGTTCAAGGAGATGGACACAATATTCTCCTCTTCCCGGTTTCTCCACAGTACCAACCCGGTTGGATGGGCTGGGCTGAGAGAAGAGAACTGGGCCAAAGTGCCCAGGGAGCTTCTGTGGCTGAGGGTGGGCCATCTCATGGGCTCTTGAGCCGAGGGGGAAGGACTGGCCCAAAGTCATTTAGTGGACTTCTGGGGCTGGGAATAGAATAGAATCTGGATAGATCACTCCAGCATCTACACCATCCTGATTTTGAATTTGAAAGGGAAGGATTGGCCTGGAGTACTTCCTTGTGTAGAGAGAATAAAGCTGAATCTCCTGAATTTTGCTCCAATATGTTCATCACTCTGGCTTTCACTTCTGTAATAATCATTGCTAGCTTTAGGCCAGTACTTTTCAATCTTGGCAAATTTGCAGATGGGTGGGCTTCAGCTCTCAGAAACTCCCAGGATTCTGGGAGTTTAAATCCTTCCTTCCTTGGTTAGAACAGTTAATCAGAGAAATTAACCAGTGGAATGACTTGCCTCCAGAAGTTGTGGGTGCTCAATCACTGGAGGTTTTTAAGAACAGATTGGACAGCGACTTGTCTGAAATGGTATAGGGTCTCGCTTGAGCAGAGAGTTGGACTAGAAGACCTCCAAGGTCCCTTCCAGCTCTGTATTCCTTCCTTCCTTCCTTCCTTCCTTCCTTCCTTCCTTCCTTCCTTCCTTCCTTCCTTCCGCTTGCACCCATTTTGCATCCATTTTGGAGAAGTTGCTGGTGGTCTGATTTTACCAACTGAGGCAACTACAAGATTTTAGCCCCCATCCTTAACTTATGAGACAAAGCAAATCAATAACAATGGCAATTGTAATATCTGAGATATTAGTCAACAGACATTGAGCAAGAGTAATGGCTGATTTAACTCATCCACAAAGGAGGGGTATGGCATTTCCTTGTTTTATGTTAGGATTTCATATAAAATTATTCCACAGCAAACCACAAAGTTAAAACTCTGAATCTGGCAGAAAGAAAATGGATTAAATGCATAGGCATGGCATTCACAAGACAGTCTTCTGGTTCGTATCTGCCCAACATGCCGAAACTGGCTGGTTTTAATGTTGATTGGCCTGGGGGCGGTTTAAAGTACTGCAGGAATTCAGCTCAACTAGCCAAGGAGAGAAGCAACCTAGAGCTAAGGAGAAATTTCCTGACAGCGAGAACAATAAATCAGTGGAATGAGTTTCCTTCAGAAGTTGTGGGTGCTCCAACACTGTAAGCTTTTCAAAAGAGACTGGACAGCCATTTGTCTGAAATGGGATAGGGTCTCCTGCTTGAGCGGGGGGTTGGAATAGAAGACCTCCAAGGCCCCTTCCAACTCTTGGATGTCAACTGGATAGTGTAGAATTCAGTATATTGTCTGAACTCAGGAAATCATTAATTTATTAGCCAGGGTGACGGTGTGGTACAAATACAGACATAAAAAAAATATATACTTTTTTTAAAAATTCCATTTATATCCCGCCCTTCTCCGAAGACTCAGGGCGGCTTACAAGCTTAGCAGTAGCCTTCATTCTATGTATATGCCTGCTTATTAGGGCTTTCACACACCCCAAGCGGCATTATTACAAAGTCAGCTTAATTGCCCCCAACAATCTGGGTCCTCATTTTACCTACCTCGGAAGGCTGAGTCAACCTTGAGCCTGGTGGGACTCGAGCCTGCACTAATTGCAGGCAGCTGGTGTTACTTAAGGAGGCATTAGCCCACTGCTCCACCAAGGCTCTACTATAGGCTCTACAAAGCCTATAGTAGGTAAAGATGGGGATGCAATCTGAAAATAGCTTGCATTAATTCAGACTGAATTTTTGTCCTTTCTTTGGTTTGGATTCAACTTTTTTTCAGGCAGGCAAGGTCACAATGATCAAAACCCAGAGGGCTTGGCTGGGCTTTTCCACTCCTTAAAAAAGCCACTTCCCTTCCCAGGCTAACCCACAGCTTGTGGATCTTCTAGTGACCACCCATCAAGTAGTTACCAAGCTTGTCCCTGCTTAGCTGCTGAGCTTGAACCTAATTGGCCAGATGGTGAGACTAATAAAGGGATAATAGAATAACAGTTGGAAGGGACCTTGGAGGTCTTCTAGTCCAACCCAAACAAACATCAGTCTTCCTTGGGGCAATAATGTGAACTCACAAATATCGCTACTATAATTTCAGAAATACTATTTGAAGAGTCATTGGAAACTGAGCTGCATCAGAATACAGGGGGGTGGAGGGGGTGGTGGTTGGGGAAATATTTGCTTGCAAGACCAAATGACAACTGTCCAGCAAAGATTGCACTCCTACAAACAAGCTTTCTTTAAATGCATCTTTAAAAAATGTTGGTTTGTAAGTTCTAACAAATTCCTCTTGAGTTTTGGCTATCATAGACAAATGCAAGCAGTCAGAATCAGAATAGAGCCGGAAGGGACCTTGGAGGTCTTCTAGTCCAACCCTCTGCCCAGGCAGGAAACCCTATACTGTTTCAGACAAATGGCTGTCCAGCCTCTTCTTAAAAACCTTCAGTGTTGGAGCACCCACAACTTCTGAAGGCAAGTTGTTCCACTGGTTAGTTATTTTTACAATCAATGAAAACAATTGTGAGCAAAATGCAATGGATAGGATGCATACAGGATTCTTCGCTTGAAGAGGGGGAAGGTTTATCCGAGAAGATCTCGGCCGGGGCTGTTTTTTACCCCCATCTTTTTGTGTGGGGGTTTTCCATGGGGCAGTTGCTGGTGAGCGTGTGCCAGGGAAAAGCTGAAGCATGTTCTCTAAAACCAAAGTGTAAGGAGTGACACCAGAAGCTGTGCAAAAAAGGACCCTTTAAGGCTGACGTGTAAAATGATGTGTGTGTTTTTGAACTGCAGGCAAGCAGCTGCTGCAGGAAGGCAAAGGGTTTTAGGGCTAGGAAAAGGGGAAGCAAAGAAGCAAAGCAGAACTCACACAAATTGATCTCCAACTCCAACGAACACACACTGGCACCTATGATTAAAAGGTCAAGGTCAAGGTTCCCCCGCACATGCGTGCTAGTCTAGGGCTGGTGCTCATCTCCGTTTCAAAGCCGAAGAACCAGCGCTTGTCCGAGGATGTCTCCGTGGTCATGTGGCCGGCATGACTAGACGCCAAAGGCGCACGGAACGCTGTTACCTTCCCACCCGAGTGGTCCCTATTTTTCTACTTGCATTTTTACGTGCTTTCGAACTGCTAGGTTGGCAGTTGATTAGGTTGACACACAAAAAAAACACATGTGCAACATTCAGGGACTAGGTTTGGAAGCCTCCCCTGAAAGAGGTAGCGTAATACGTTGTAACTTTACAGGTTGGTAGGCTGATGGTCTCATTTCTGAAAGTACAAACGAGAATAAACTTGGAAATAATATCTGGCTGAATATTCACAATCAGAATGGGTGAAATTTGCACGTCCCTGGAATGGATCGGTTGCTGAGGATACTTGGTTTGGGAATTTGAGCTGTTTTCCATTTGGGACAAGTTACTGTTCCATCTTAAATGCCTTAGGGAGTTTTCCTCCCCCCCCACAAGAAACTCATCATCATCAACTATATTCATCAGGTTGTCTCTTTAGCTTGAACAATTGGTGTCTGGTGTGCCTTTTTCCTCTTCCTTCCTCATTTCCTTTCCTTTTCTGTTATGTCTTCTACACTGGAAACCTGCAAACAGGCCTTGACCCCTCCCTTCTCCCCAAATTAACTGTGTTTGAACGGTTCTTTAGGCCTTTTTTTAGTGGAAGAAGCAGATCATAATGTTTTAAATATGGAAATTCCCAACATTTGTGGTTTTCGCAGATGTCACTGATCTGGTTGACTGAACTGATTTTAATTTGCCATCATTATGTAAAAGATTTACTTGTCTGTATTGGATTTTATGTAGTAGAAGTTTGGGCTTTGGCTGCATGTAATAATTTAGGTCTGGGTGGATGACTGTTCGGTTTTAAATTAATCAATG